>NC_084566.2:20234124-20319124 GCF_033978685.3 Nerophis lumbriciformis
CTTGTACCCGTGATCTTGTCCTTTCGGTCATAACCCAAAGCTCATGACCATAGGTGAGGATGGGAACGTAGATCGACCGGTAAATTGAGAGCTTTGCCTTCCGGCTCAGCTCCTTCTTCACCACAACGGATCGATACAGCGTCCACATTACTGATTGATGAGAATACCCAACATAATGAGCAACCATCACAAGTGGGATCATTGCGGTTTTTAACAAGATTGACAATTTAACAGGGGAAACTTTTTCATAGCAGGGACATGCCATAAAATGTAAAAACAGCACCATAAAACAAACAAACAAAAAGTTAAAATTTACACCTTGGTCATGTCTGAGTGTTTTCTCTCATAAAACGTATTATTGGACTGGTCACATGCTCCACAGGATGTTGCATCATTCAGATCATCTGCAGGTCATGGGAAGGTCAAAAGTACTGTAAGTTCACTCTTATATTTTTAGGAATTATGGAGGGGTTGAAATCTCAGCACAGTCTTGTTACCAGTGCGGTATAGCTCGGTTGGTAGAGTGGCCGTGCCATCAACTTGAGGGTTGCAGGTTCGATCCCCGCTTCCGCCATCCTAGTCACTGCCGTTGTGTCCTTGGGCAAGACACTTTACCCACCTGCTCCCAGTGCCACCCACACTGGTTTAAATGTAACTTAGATATTGGGTTTTCACTATGTAAAGCGCTTTGAGTCACTAGAGAAAAGCGCTATATAAATATAATTCACTTCACTAATAATTCACTTCACTTCTCCAACCTTTTCACCAAGTACCAACTCAGAAAAAACTTGGCTCTCCAAGTAACACCATAATGATTCAAACTAAAATATTAGTAGCATAGTAGTAATTAACAAGTATATTTTGCATTATTGTGGGGCGGTATAGCTCGGTTGGTAAAGAGGCCGTGCCAGCAACTTGAGGGTTCCTGGTTCAATGCCAACTTCCGCCATCCTAGTCACTGCCGTTGTGTCCTTAGGCAAGACACTTTACCCACCTGCTCCCAGTGCCACCCACACTGGTTTAAATGTAACTTAGATATTGGGTTTCACTATGTAAAGCGCTTTGAGTCACTAGAGAAACGCGCTATATAAATATAATTCACTTATTTAATATTTTTGGCCAGTGTAACATTACACACAGTTTGAACAGTAACACTGTGTTCAAAATATAGGAAACTAAAACACTGTACTTTAGTGAAGTGATTATTTGGCGTACCACTAGATGGGGCTCCCATACTGCTTTGGTGAATCACTGACCTAAATATTACCTTCTGGTCCAGGGGTGTCAAGGTCAAGGCCTGCGGGCCAGATCCGGCTTGCAAATGAATTATCTATGGCCCCGGGGATTATATTTGATTAGTATTACAACCGGCCCGCAGGCCACAGCCACCTGCTGCTGTTTTGCACGCACCAATACTCCATCAGTGTTGGCGCTAGGAATTTTCAAAATGAACTTTGTTTTTTAATGATTTCTGCTGGTGGTGTCTCTCTGGATTTTTTCAATGAAAAAAATGTGCCTTGACTCAAAAAAGATTGAAAAACACTGAGCTATTGTATCCCACGGTGTGTAGTGAAGCATGTTTAGCTAGTACTCGTCCTGCAGGGATGATATTTGTTAGAACCGTGGTTTATTTGTCGCCATGGAGGCGCAGAGCAGTGATTTAGAAGTAGCTAAAACACTGCGGAGAGAGGGTAGCTACAAGCTAGCTATGTTTAAAGTGTCTTGCCTAAGGACAAAACGGCAGTGACTAGGATGGCGGAAGCTGGCATTGAACCAGGAACCCTCAAGTTGCTGGCACGGCCTCTTTACCAACCGAGCTATACCGCCCCACAATAATGCAAAATATACTTGTATTATTAGGTCCATCAGTGCTAAATATTATAAACTTATCACTTTCCTCTGGCACTGTTCCCCTAGCATTCAAGAAAGCGGTTATTCATCCTCTGCTCAAAAGACCTAACCTTGATACTGACCTCATGGTAAACTACCGACCGGTGTCCCACCTTCCCTTTATTTCGAAAATCCTCGAAAAAATTGTCGCACAGCAGCTAAATGAACACTTAGTGTCTAACAATCTCTGTGAACCTTTTCAATCCGGTTTCAGGGCAAATCACTCTACGGAGACAGCCCTCGCAAAAATGACTAATGATCTATTGCTAACGATGGATTCTGATGCGTCATCTATGTTGCTGCTTCTTGATCTTAGCGCTGCTTTCGATACTGTCGATCATAATATTTTATTAGAGCGTATCAAAACACGTATTGGTATGTCGGACTTAGCTTTGTCGTGGTTTAACTCTTATCTTACTGACAGGATGCAATGCGTCTCCCATAATAATGTGACCTCGGACTATGTTAAGGTAACGTGCGGAGTTCCTCAGGGTTCGGTTCTTGGCCCTGCACTCTTTAGAATTTACATGCTGCCGCTAGGCGACATCATACGCAAATACGGTGTTAACTTTCATTGTTATGCTGATGACACCCAACTCTACATGCCCCTAAAGCTGACCAACACGTCGGATTGTAGTCAGCTGGAGGCGTGTCTTAATGAAATTAAACAATGGATGTCCGCTAACTTCTTGCAACTCAACGCCAAGAAAACGGAAATGCTGATTATCGGTCCTGCTAAACACCGACATTTATTCAATAATACCACCTTAACATTTGACAACCAAACAATTACACAAGGCGAATCAGTAAAGAATCTGGGTATTATTCTCGACCCGACTCTCTCCTTTGAGTCACACATTAAGAGTGTTACTAAAACGGCCTTCTTTCATCTCCGCAATATCGCTAAAATTCGTTCTATTTTATCCACTAGCGACGCTGAGATCATTATTCATGCATTCGTTACGTCTCGTCTCGACTACTGTAACGTATTATTTTCGGGTCTCCCTATGTCTAGCATTAAAAGATTACAATTGGTACAAAATGCGGCTGCTAGACTTTTGACAAGAACAAGAAAGTTTGATCATATTACGCCTATACTGGCTCACCTGCACTGGCTTCCTGTGCACTTAAGATGTGACTTTAAGGTTTTACTACTTACGTATAAAATACTACACGGTCTAGCTCCGTCCTATCTTGTCGATTGCATTGTACCATATGTCCCGGCAAGAAATTTGCGTTCAAAGAACTCCGGCTTATTAGTGATTCCCAGAGCACAAAAAAAGTCTGCGGGCTATAGAGCGTTTTCTATTCGGGCTCCAGTACTATGGAATGCCCTCCCGGTAACAATTAGAGATGCTACCTCAGTAGAAGCATTTTTAAGTCCCATCTTAAAACTCATTTGTATACTCTAGCCTTTAAATAGCCCCCCTGTTAGACCAGTTGATCTGCCGTTTCTTTTCTTTTCTCTTCTGCTCCCCTTTTCTTTGAGGGGGGGGGGGGGCACAGGTCCGGTGGCCATGGATGAAGTGCTGGCTGTCCAGAGTCGGGACCCGGGGTGGACCGCTCGCCTGTGCATCGGCTGAGAACATCTCTGCGCTGCTGACCCGTCTCCGCTCGGGATGGTGTCCTGCTGGCCCCACTATGGACTGGACTCTTACTATTTTGTTGGATCCACTATGGACTGGACTCTCACAATATTATGTCAGACCCACTCGACATCCATTGCTTTCGGTCTCCCCTAGAGGGGGGGGGGGTTACCCACATATGCGGTCCTCTCCAAGGTTTCTCATAGTCATTCACATCGACGTCCCACTGGGGTGAGTTTTTCCTTGCCCTTATGTGGGCTTTGTACCGAGGATGTCGTTGTGGCTTGTGCAGCCCTTTGAGACACTTGTGATTTAGGGCTATATAAATAAAGATTGATTGATTGATTGATGAAAGCAGCGCTGCGCTTCACTCTTTAGATTAGACATTAGACAGACTTTATTGATCCACACGTGAAGTGGAGTGAATTATATTTATATAGCGCTTTTCTCTAGTGATGGTGGTAGCGGGGGTGTATATTGCAGCCCGGAAGAGTTAGGGATGCAAGGGATTCTGGGTATTTGTTATGTTGTGTTTATGTTGTGTTACGGTGCGGATGTTCTCCCCAAATGTGTTTGTCATTCTTGTTTGGTGTGGGTTCACAGTGTGGCGCATATTTGTAACAGTGTTAAAGTTGTTTATACGGCCACCCTCAGTGTAACCTGTATGGCTGTTAAAACAAGTATGTCTTGCAGTCACTTTCGTGTGTGTGCAGAAGCCGCATACAACATGTGACTGGGCCGGCACGATGTTTGTATGGTGAAAAAGCGGTCGCGTCGACAGGTTGTAGAGGACGCTAAAGGCAGTGCCATCACGGCACGCCCTTAATATAGTTGTCCGGGTGAAAATCGGGAGAAATCCAAGAGAATGGTTGCCCCGGGAGATTTTTGGGAGGGGCACTGAAATTCGGGAGTCTCCCGGAAAAGTCGGGAGGGTTGGCAATTATGACCCTGCCGCCCCCCCCATTTCCTGAATTCGGAGGTCTCAAGGTTGGCAAGCATGCTCTAGTATACTCTGGACTGAAGCTGTGTACCTTCATTGTTTTTGTAGCTGTTGTTTTGAGGCATGTTTAAAAAAAATAAAAAATAATGCACTTTGTGAAATTTAAAGTACCGGTATAGTATTTCCCATAGTTGTAGTGGGTATCAGGATTATCTCAGGGAGAGCATGTCCTAAATTCTAAGCTGCTGTTTTGAGGCATGTTAAAAAAATCATGCACTTTTTGACTTCAATAATAAATATGGCAGTGCCATGTTGGCACTTTTTTCCATAACTAGAGTTGAAGTCGTTCTCTTATTTTGGAAAACCTTGTTTTTGATTGATTGATTGAAACTTGTATTAGTAGATTGCACAGTACAGTACATATTCTGTACAATTGACCACTAAATGGTAACACCCGAATACGTTTTTCAACTTGTTTAAGTCGGGGTCCAAATCATTAATCAATTATCATCATCAATTAATCAATTCATGGTAAAGTTACATTGTTTAATGCAGTATTTTTCAACCACTGTGCCGCGGCACACTAGTGTGCCGTGAGATACAGTCTGGTGTGCCGTGGGAGATTATCTAATTTCACCTATTTGGGGTATAAAATATTTTTTGCAAACCAGTAATTATAGTCTGCAAATGAGTAACCATGTAATACTCTTCCATATCAGTAGGTCGCAGCAGGTAGCTAATTGTGATCACAATATGCAGACGACAGCGGAAGGCAGTGTGAAGGTAAAAAGGTATCTAATGCTTAAACTGAAAAACAAACAAAAGGTGAGTGCCCCTAAAAAAAATGCATTGAAGCTTAGGGAAGGCTATGCAGAACGAAACTACAACTAAACTGGCGACAAAGTGAAGAAAAACAGAATGCTGGACGACAGCAAAGACTTACAGCGTGTGGCGCAGAGAAGGCGTCCACAAAGTACATCCGAACATGACATGACAATCAACAATGTCCCCACAAAGAAGGATAAAAACAACTGAAATATTTTTGTTTGCTAAAACAAAGCAGGTGAGGGGAATAGCGCTTAAAGGAAGACATGAAACTGCTACAGGAAAATACCAACAAAACAGGAAAAGCCACCAAAATAGGAGCGCAAGACAAGAACTAAAATACGACACAGGAAAACAGCAAAAAAAGTCCAAATAAGTCAGGTGGTGATGTGACAGGTGGTGACAGTACACCTACTTTGAGACAAGAGCTATATTGATGCATGCTTGGTTATGCTTTAAATTCATATCCGACGACTTTTTATTGTCAATATCGAGTTCCACATTTTAATGATTTCTGCTGGTGGTGTGCCTTAGGATTTTTTCAATGAAAAAAATGTGCCTCGGCTCAAAAAGGTTGAAAAACACTGGTTTAATGCATCCAGCGGGGCATCACAACCAAATTTGGCATAATAATGTGTTAATTCCACAACTGCATATATCGGTATCGGTTGATATCGGAATCGGTAATTAAGAGTTGGACAATATCGGAATATCGAATATCGGCAAAAAAGCCATTATCGGACATCTCTAATTATACTATTACTGGCTATAATGCAAGCAGTGTGACACGATTAGAAAAGGAGATTAATTGTAAATCGAATATTAATAAAGTAATTGATAAATAAGAGATTGTGGTAGGGATAGACCGTGAGGACTCTTTCTGGGACATCTTCTGGATTGTCTGCATGTTTTTAAAGGTACATGTCTCACTCCAACAAGCATTCACAAGCATAAAAATCTATCATTAAAGGGGAACATTATCACAATTTCAGAAGAGTTAAAACCATTAAAAATCAATTCCCAGTGGCTTATTTTATTTTTCGAAGTTTTTTGCAAAATTTTACCCATCACGCAATATCCCTAAAAAAAGCTTCAAAGTGCCTGATTTTAACCATCGTTATATACACCCGTCCATTTTCCTGTGACGTCACACAGTGATGCCAATACAAACAAACATGGCGGATAGAACAGCAAGGTATAGCGACGTTAGCTCGGATTCAGACTCGGATTTCAGCGGCTTAAGCGATTCAACAGATTACGCATGTAGTGAAACGGATGGTTTTAGTGTGGAGGCAGGTAGCGAAAACGAAATTGAAGAAGAAACTGAAGCTATTGAGCCATATCGGTTTGTACCGTATGCAAGCGAAACCGACGAAAACGACACGACAGCCAGCGACACGGGAGAAAGCGAAGACGAATTTGGCGATCGCCTTCTAACCAATGATTGGTATGTGTTTGTTTGGCATTAAAGAAAACTAACAACTATGAACTAGGTTTACAGCATATGAAATACATTTGGCAACAACATGCACTTTGAGAGTGCAGACAGCCCATTTCAGGCGCGCTAAGAACATATATATTTCCACGATTTCAGCACTCAGGTTAACCATACCTAAATAGACACAAAATACTACATTACACAAGACTACCCGAATGTACTCGAATGATTGAAAAAAATAAATGTTTTTAAGCTAAATTATTGGTAAACACAGTTTATGTGTAATAATAAACATAAAACCGCGAGTAATGAATAAAGTTTTCATCAATTAATACATTCTGTAGACATACCCTCATCCGCTCTCTTTTCCCGAAAGCTGATCTGTCCAGTTTTGGAGTTGATGTCAGCATCTGCTTTGAGTGTCGCAGGATATCCACACATTCTTGCCATCTCTGTCGTAGCATAGCTTTCGTCGGTAAAGTGTGCGGAACAAACGACTGACCATTTTGTCGGCTTTCCTCACAGCCTCGTATTTTGAACAAATTTCGTCCAATTTCTTGCCACTTTCGCATCTTTGGGCCACTGGTGCAACTTGAATCCGTCCCTGTTCGTGTTGTTACACCCTCCGACAACACACAGACGAAGGTGAGAAAATGTCGGATTGCTTCCCGATGTGACGTCACGTTGTGACGTCATCGCTCCGAGAGCGAATAATAGAAAGGCGTTTAATTCACCAAAATTCACCCATTTAGAGTTCGGAAATCGGTTAAAAAAATATATGGTCTTTTTTCTGCAACATCAAGGTATATATTGACGCTTACATAGGTCTGGTGATAATGTTCCCCTTTAACTATGAATTAGGAATAACAGCTTTAGAACGCTTGTCAACACGTGACACATCTCCCATGATCAGGGAAATCAGATGCCGGCGGTGCCGTGGCCTCTTAGCCACGTCCTCTGGAATAAGGTAAAGGACCAAGAGAACACAAAAAAACTATTGGACATTCTTCTCTTCAATTCGTCATTAGTAAACCTCGGGCGACTGAGCAGCAGATACGTGACGTAAATGTAAGGGCGGGGACAACTGACGTAACCAGGAAGTGTAGGTTAGACTGTCCCAATTAATATCACTCTGGAGGACTTTCGCCAGGACTCACACTTTGTCGACCGCATGGGCTGGGTCCTTGGAAGGATGCAGCCCCCGAATTGAGACACAGCTCCGTTCTCAACTTTGGTCCACGGCAGTTGCCGTAGTTTGAGTAACTCTGATCGACTGCCCGAGAAAACCAATCTCAGACCAATCCATCAGTCCTGTGTACCTTAATCTAACCAACCACGGAAGGCACGACACAATATAAACCAATCAGAAGCGGGCCTTATCTGTGTTTTGGCCACCCGGTCTTGAGGAGAGAACGCTGTCATTGCTATTATCCGTGGGCGTATAAACTTACGTTTGAATCTCTGACTTCTAACTGCATGGAGATGGAGGGGATAGTGGCGTACTATCTGAGGAAGACATGCAAACGGATAGCACTACAGGAGAGAGGGAAGAAGGGGAGAAAAAGGAAGGATGGCACATCGAGTGCTAGTAAAACAGCATATGAAGAAGATGAAGGAGGGGAAGAGAGAGAAAAGATAATGATGGAGAAGCACAAGGTTATATTGAAATGTAAATCAAACAGAGATTAGCTTTATGACACTAGTCAAGAGTTTAAAGGGGAACATTATCACCAGACCTATGTAAGCGTCAATATATACCTTGATGTTGCAGAAAAAAGACCATATATTTTTTTAACCGATTTCCGAACTCTAAATGGGTGAATTTTGGCGAATTAAACGCCTTTCTAATATTCGCTCTCGAAGCGATGACGTCACAACGTGGCGTCACATCGGGAAGCAATCCGCCATTTTCTCAAACACCGAGTCAAATCAGCTCTGTTATTTTCCGTTTTTTCAACTGTTTTCCGTACCTTGGAGACATCATGCCTCGTCGGTGTGTTGTCGGAGGGTGTAACAACACGAACAGGGACGGATTCAAGTTGCACCAGTGGCCCAAAGATGCGAAAGTGGCAAGAAATTGGACGTTTGTTCCGCACACTTTACCGACGAAAGCTATGCTACGACAGAGATGGCAAGAATGTGTGGATATCCTGCGACACTCAAAGCAGATGCATTTCCAACGATAAAGTCAAAAAAATCTGCAGCCAGACCCCCATTGAATCTGCCGGAGTGTGTGAGCAATTCAGGGACAAAGGACCTCAGTAGCACGGCAAGCAATGGCGGCAGTTTCTTCCCGCAGACGAGCGAGCTAAACCCCCTATCAACCCTAGCTTCCCTGGCCTGCTGACATCAACTCCAAAACTGGACAGATCAGCTTTCAGGAAAAGAGCGCGGATGAGGGTATGTCTACAGAATATATTAATTGATGAAAATTGGGCTGTCTGCACTCTCAAAGTGCATGTTGTTGCCAAATGTATTTCATATGCTGTAAACCTAGTTCATAGTTGTTAGTTTCCTTTAATGCCAAACAAACACATACCAATCGTTGGTTAGAAGGCGATCGCCGAATTCGTTCTCGCTTTCTCCCGTGTCGCTGGCTGTCATGTCGTTTTCGTCGGTTTCGCTTGCATACGGTTCAAACCGATATGGCTCAATAGCTTCAGGTTTCTTCTTCAATTTCGTTTTTGCTACCTGCCTCCACACTACAACCATCCGTTTCAATACATTCGTAATCTGTTGAATCGCTTAAGCCGCTGAAATCCGAGTCTGAATCCGAGCTAATGTCGCTATAGCTTGCTGTTCTTTCCGCCATGTTTGTTTGTGTTGGCTTCACTATGTGACGTCACAGGAAAATGGACGGGTGTATATAACGATGGTTAAAATGAGGCACTTTGACGCTTTTTTAGGGATATTGCGTGATGGGTAAAATTTTGAAAAAAACTTCGAAAAATATAATATGCCACTGGGAATTGATTTTTAATGGTTTTAACAATTCTGAAATTGTGATAATGTTCCCCTTTAAAGATACACTTCGGAGAAGTGGAAATGGTAAAAGTGCTATGGGACGGAAAGTCTATTGATAAAATGCAAAAACAGAGAGCAAAAGAACAAAGCAAAGAAATTGCACATGTTGTGTAATAAGATAGTGAAAGAAAAAATAGAAGTGGGACTATAGGAGTAGTGACAGAAATATCAAGAGGAGAGAACCTAGAAGATTTGAGAAGAAAAGATTTAAGATTTTCAATTGGGAAAACTAAGGTCATGAATTTTACAAAAAGAAAGTTTCAAAACAGGCTCCAAATTAAACTTTATGGTGACACCACAGAAATGGTTGTGTTTAAATTAGGGCTGGGCGATATGGCCTTTTATTAATATCTCGATATTTTTAGGCCATGTCACGATACACGATATATATCTCGATATTTTGCCTTAGCCTTGAATGAACACTTGATGCATATAATCACAGCAGTATGATGATTCTATGTGTCTATATTAAAACATTCTTCTTCATACTGCATTAATATATGCTCATTTTAAACTTTCATGCAGAGAGGGAAATCACAACTAAGTCAATTTACCAAAACTGTATTTATTAAACAGTTATTAAGCAGTGGCACAAACATTCATGTCATTTCCAAAACAGAAAGTGCTAGATTGTCAGAGACATTTTAAAACAAGCTATTAGTGCACTTTTGTGCATGATGTCACTAAGATGACATATCAAAACAACACTAAATTAAAGTGCACTTTTTGTACAGAACGCCACTATAATAGTTTAAAACAATTAAAGTGCACTTTGTGCATGATGTCACACAAGATATTTCAATAACTGCCGAATAAAAATTAGCTGCATAATAGGAAATCTAACTGTGTATGTCCTTCGCTATGTGGTAGGTTACTGCGGACGTTATCTCCTTCTCTCTTATCTCCTATTTTTTTCCTACTGTGTTGCTCTGGAAATGGTGTTGATGTGCAGGTTGCTTGGGCATTTTGTTGGTGTGGCACCAGCCGAGATGTTGACATGTGGAGTTTCAGGCACTCTTCATTCTCTAGTACAAATTAGTAGTGCTGCTACTTTTTGTAGCAACGCTTTTGCCGCATACTTGACATATTATGGTTGTCTGTTCAACATCTTCCCGCTTGAAGCCAAACCACCGCCAGGCGATTGACCCCGTGCTGTTTTTCTTGGGAATTAATTCTTCTTCCTCCATTTGTTACCAAATTTGCACCTTCTCTCTCTTGTACTACAACTCACACCGCTCCGCTTGCACGTGCCACAGAGGTTAGCTGCCATAGCTAACTTTACCTATGGTACATTCCTCTCTGCTACCTCTCTGCTCGGCGAGGGCGTATGACGTTGCACGCGCGACAGTATGTGACGTATGTAAGAAGGTGCGCTTGTTTTACGTCTCTGTGAGAAGGAGAGACAAGAAACAGTGAGAAAAGCCTGAAGTGTAATGCCCGCAGTTAAAAGCAACTGCGTGAGAACGTATACTCGAATATCCCGATATAGTCATTTTCTACATCGCACAGAGACAAACCCGCGATATATCGAGTATATTCGATATATCGCCCAGCCATAGTTTAAATATTTAGGAATATGGTTTAACAAACATATTAAGTGGTCAATTCATACAAACCCTGTTTCCATATGAGTTGGGAAATTGTGTTAGATGTAAATATAAACGGAATACAATGATTTGCAAATCATTTTCAACCCATATTCAGTTGAATATGCTACAAAGACAACATATTTGATGTTCAAACTGATCAACTTTTTTTTTTTTTGCAAAAAATCATTAACTTTAGAATTTGATGCCAGCAACACGTGACAAAGAAGTTGGAAAAGGTGGCAATAAATACTGATAAAGTTGAGGAATGCTCATCAAACACTTATTTGGAACATCCCACAGGTGAACAGGCAAATTGGGAACAGGTGAGTGCCATGATTGGGTATAAAAGTAGATTCCATGAAAAGCTCAGTTATTCACAAACAAGGATGGGGCGAGGGTCACCACTTTGTCAACAAATGCGTGAGCAAATTGTTGAACAGTTTAAGAAAAACCTTTCTCAACCAACTATTGCAAGGAATTCCGGGATTTCACCATCTACGGTCCGTAATATCATCAAAGGGTTCAGAAAATCTGGAGAAATCACTGCACGTAAGCAGCTAAGCCCGTGACCTTCGATTCCTCAGGCTGTACTGCATCAAGAAACGACATCAGTGTGTAAAGGATATCACCACATGGGCTCAGGAACACTTTAGAAACCCACTGTCAGTAACTACAGTTGGTCGCTACATCTGTAAGTGCAAGTTAAAACACTCCTATGCAAAGCGAAAACCGTTTATCAACAACACCCAGAAACGCCGTCGGCTTCGCTGGGCCTGAGCTCATCTAAGATGGACTGATACAAAGTGGAAAAGTGTTCTGTAGTCTGACGAGTCCACATTTAAAATTGTTTTTGGAAACTGTGGACGTCGTGTCCTCCGGACCAAAGAGGAAAAGAACCATCCGGATTGTTATAGGCGCAAAGTTGAAAAGCCAGCATCTGTGATGGTATGGGGGTGTATTAGTGCCCAAGACATGGGCAACTTACACATCTGTGAAGGCGCCATTAATTCTGAAAGGTACATACAGGTTTTGGAGCAACATATGTTGCCATCCAAGCAGCGTTACCATGGACGCCCCTGCTTATTTCAGCAAGACAATGCCAAGCCACGTGTTACATCAACGTGGCTTCATAGTAAAAGAGTGCGGGTACTAGACTGGCCTGCCTGTAGTCCAGACCTGTCTCCCATTGAAAATGTGTGGCGCATTATGAAGCCTAAAATACCACAAAGGAGACCCCCGGACTGTTGAACAACTTAAGCTGTACATCAAGCAAGAATGGGAAAGAATTCCACCTGAGAAGCTTAAAAAATGTGTCTCCTCAGTTCCCAAACGTTTACTGAGTGTTGTTAAAAGGAAAGGCCATGTAACACAGTGGTGAACATGCCCTTTCCCAACTACTTTGGCACGTGTTGCAGCCATGAAATTCTAAGTTAATTATTATTTGCAAAAAAAAAAAATAAAGTTTATGAGTTTGAACATCAAATATCTTGTCTTTGTAGTGCATTCAATTGAATATGGGTTGAAAAGGATTTGCAAATCGTTGTATTCCATTTATATTTACATCTAACACAATTTCCCAACTCATATGGAAACGGGGTTTGTATAAGTACATTTGTAAAGAAAAGTTAAAAAAAAAGTGTTGAATATAATGAGGGCTTGAGGGACAACGATTGGGGGGCCGATACACTGGCACTAAGCAATATATATCAGTTTAATTCACAGTACGGAGGTCCTGGGTTCGATCCTGGGCTCGGGATCTTTCTGTGTGGAGTTTGCATGTTCTCCCCGTGACTGCGTGGGTTCCCTCCGAGTACTCCGGCTTCCTCCCACCTCCAAAGACATGCACCTGGGGATAGGTTGATTGGCAACACGACATTGGTCCACTTGTGTGAATGTGAGTGTGAATGTTGTCTGTCTATCTGTGTTGGCCCTGCGATGAGGTGGCGACTTGTCCAGGTTGTACCCCGCCTTCCACCCAAATGCAGCTGAGATAGGCTCCAGCACCCCCGCCACCCCGTAATGGACAAGCGGTAGAAAAATGGATGGATGGATAGATAGTGGCATGGTGGGTAGAGCAGCCATCTTGCCATCCAAATCATGTTTTCAGTTATTTCACCTTTTTATGTTAAGTACATAACTCCACATGTGTTCATTCATAGTTTTGATGCCTTCAGTGACAATCTACAATGTAAATAGTCATGAAAATAAAGAAAACGCATTGAATGAGAAGGTGTGTCCAAACTTTTGGCCTGTACTGTATATATGATAATAGCTTCAATATAGAAGCAACTTGTTTTTCCATTCTACTGGTACTCTAAGGCACAATTACAGATAGACGAAGTAAATATTGAAAGGGTAAAAGAAAACACATTTTTGGGTGTAATAATAGATGATAAAATGAATTGGAAATCTCTTGTAAAGAATACACAACATAAAGTAGCAAGAAACATGTCAATAATAAATAAAGCAAAACATGTTATAGACCAAAAATCACTTCATATTCTCTATTGCTCGCTAGTGTTACCATATTTGAGTTATTGTGCAGAAATATGGGGAAACAACTTCAAATGTGCGCTTCATTCACTAATCATCTTATAAAAAAGATCAATTAGAATAACACATGATGTTGTATATAGAGAACATACAAACCCTTTATTTATCAAATCACAATTATTAAAATTCAATGATTTGGTGCATTTGCAAACACCCAAAATGATGTACAAAGCAAACTATAACCTGCTACCAAAGAATGTACAACAATTCTTCTCAACAAAAGAGGAGAAATATAACCTTAGAGGAAAATGTAATTTAAAACATTTGTATGCTCGTACAACACTTAAAACCTTTAGTATATCAGTATGTGGAATTAAATTATGGAATGGATTAAGTAAAGAAATCAAACAAAGCACCAAAATGATTCAGTTTAAGAGACTGTTCAAACTACAAGTGTTCACAAAGTACACAGAACAAGAATTATGATGAACATCTTGAACCCTTTTTTCCCCTTTTTTTTATTGAGACAAAGATTATTTATGTATTTAATATTTGTATGCTTACTATGGTACATTATTTATTTATTATTTATTGTTCACTGTTCTGTTACCGAGAACAAGGAAATTGGATAAAATTGCTATGGTATGAAAAAGGGTAGGATTAAATAAGCTCTGCTTCTTCCTACTCCTTTTCGGACATGCTGTAATGAAACAACTGGAATTGTGTGACACACTACAGTGTATTGCATGCGTGTTCGAAATAAACTGAACAAAGGTATTGGACAACGCACTACAAAGAGCCAAGGCTGTTAAAGGCCTACTGAAATGCGATTTTCTTATTCAAACAGGGATAGCAGGTCCATTCTATGTGTCATACTTGATCATTTCGCGATATTGCCTTATTTTTGCTGAAAGGATTTAGTAGAGAACATTGACGATAAAGTTTGCAACTTTTGGTCGCTGATAAAAAAGCCTTGCCTGTACCGGAAGTAGCAGACGATATGCGTGTGACGTCACAGGTTGTGGAGCTCCTTACATCTGCACATTGTTTACAATCATGGCCACCAGCAGCAAGAGCGATTCGGACCGAGAAAGCGACAATTTCCCCATTAATTTGAGCGAGGATGAAAGATTTGTGGATGAGGGAAGTGAGAGTGAAGGACTAGAGGGCAGTGGGAGCGATTCAGATAGGGAAGATGCTGTGAGAGGCGGGTGGGACCTGATATTCAGCTGGGAATGACTAAAACAGTAAATAAACACAAGACATATATATACTCTATTAGCCACAACACAACCAGGCTTATATTTAATATGCCACAAATTAATCCCGCATAACAAACACCTCCCCCCTCCCGTCCATATAACCCGCCAATACAACTCAAACACCTGCACAACACACTCAATCCCACAGCCCAAAGTACCGTTCACCTCTCCAAAGTTCATACAGCACATATATTTCCCCAAAGTCCCCAAAGTTAGGTACGTGACATGCACATTGCGGCACGCACGTACGGGCAAGCGATCAAATGTTTGGAAGCCGCAGCTGCATGCGTACTCACGGTACCGTGTCTGCGTATCCAACTCAAAGTCCTCCTGGTAAAAGCTCTGTTGTCCCAGTTCTCCACAGGCCAATGGTAAAGCTTGACTGTCATCTTCCGGGAATGTAAACAATTAAACACCGGCTGTGTTATCCGGCACAACAGTCAGGGGGTGCATTCTACGGCGGGGGTGCGTTATCCGGCACAACACCTGCCGCAATACACCGCTTCCCACCTACAGCTTTCTTCTTTGCTGTCTCCATTGTTCATTGAACAAATTGCAAAAGATTCACCAACACAGATGTCCAGAATACTGTGGAATTTTGCAATGAAAACAGACGACTTAATAGCTGGCCACCATGCTGTCCCAAAATGTCCTCTACAATCCGTGACGTCACGCGCAGACGTCATCATACCGAGACGTTTTCAGCAGGATATTTTGCGCGGAATTTAAAATTGCACTTTAGTAAGCTAACCCGGCCGTATTGGCATGTTTTGCAATGTTAAGATTTTATCATTGATATATAAACTATCAGACTGCGTGGTCGGTAGTAGTGGGTTTCAGTAGGCCTTTAAAGTGAGGTGTACTTATGTTTTGACCAATGCAGGTACAAAAAAAGTGTGATATTATGGGGAATATTATATTGCTTGGTGACAGGAAATAAAAAATAAAAAGGAACCACAAAGTAGCATTTAGTTGGGCACAGCTGCTGTTGCATCCTTGAGCACCCAGCAATTTGTCAATGGGGGCGTGACACACGCACTGACACACGTACACACACACACACGCACACACACACACACGAGCATGCACGGCTGGATGTTGACGCCGTGCTCATCAGTGTCACTGCCACCGAGCTACTCTCGCAGCGGGAGTGCGGAAGATGGAAAGGAAACGTATTTTCCGCGTTTCGCATGGCGACATGGCAACAAAGGCCTAATGAGACACAAACATCAAAACAAAATAAAGTGAGACAGTCATTACACACCCATTTTTAATACCTCCGTCGACCAGATAACGGCGGTAAACTATAATGCCGCACTTCCTCATCCTTTAAAAAAAAAACAACAACATCAAGCACGCAGCCTTTATCATGACTGCCTCAGTGTTTCCATTGGCGGTGTTGTGTTCCTTTTATTCCGCGTCTGCAAACGCAACAGAGCACTTCTGTCATGCAGCCGCCCACGTTCACCCTCGCAGAAAGAGAAAGCCGGGGAGGGATGGAGGGATGCAGAGGAGTAGGAGGGAGGAAGAAGATAAAACCTTGCTTTCACAGCGAGATACATTATGGGAGCACAAACCATATTGGGCCATGCTGTTTTTTTTGTTCCCGACAAGCCACTACAGCACCAAACAATGCAAGCACACATCGCACGACTCCAAGGCGCCACGCCAGGCCGAGATTACTACAATTGCTCAGTTAAGTGGCGCCAACAGGAAACGCATAACATACACCGACAGGTTATATTCATTAATGCACCCTTAATGGTAATATGTTTAGCAGCGATTTCCATGGTAAATGAATACAAATGAAAGTGGGGGTGGGGGGCCGGGAGAGCTAATTTCCTTTGAGCAGCTACACTGACGCAGGCAGTTGGTGTTTATCCCTCAGGTCAGAACAATATTGATGTATTTTCTACACATGATTAGCCCAAGCAGACACAGAAAACATCATGTTTCGACCCGGCAGATGAAATAGTGTCAAACCATTACGCAACTTGTTTGTTGCAGTTGTACACGCTAGAGCGGGGCTATTCAACTGGCGGCCCAGGGGCCAAATACTGGTACATCATACCAGACCCCAGGTTCAGTATGAAACTTGGGAGACAAACGTTTCGGCAGAAAACTCCTAAAAACACTAGAGTGCTCTGTTGTGTAGAGGAACTTTAACCACTTGTAAATACATTAGCCACATGTACATGGGGAAAATGTACAGTACATGCCATAAGTTTGGACACACCTTCTCATTTCAATGTGTTTTCTTTATTTCCATGACTATTTACATTGTAGATTGTCTCTGATTCCTGGATGACATTCTCAGAATAAAATTGTATCTGTGTAAACCTCCATTTTGCAAGAGAGTAATCACCTATAGATGAGGCGTTTTTTTAACGACTGCTGATCTACATACAGGTGAGAATAATCAATTAAATGTATCATATGCATGTATGCCCTGGCACACCATTATCATCATTTCATGACCAAAATGTTTATACTGAAATACAGTAAATACACCTACAACAGTGACGTGCGGCATCATGGAAAGAAAAAAAAGGTTAAAGAATTTTTTTAATTAAATTGTTATATGTATGCAGTGATTATACTATAAAGTTATTTTCTATTTAACTTCCCAGTTTTAGATTATTTTTATTCAAAATCGCCGAATTTTCACATTTGCCGTTCAAATACTGAGAAGAGACGGTGCGGTGATCAGCAGCCAGTTGAGGCACGTCACTCAGTTGTGCCTCAACATGGATTGCGGACTCGGCTAACTGCTGGCCTGCTGTGCAGTGAGACCGTATTGCTAAATGAATTATATTATACATTTCCATAGTTTAGTTAGCTGAGGTATATAATGTACAATGTATTTTGTCAACAACTGTATGTGTGTAACGTATTTCTTGTGCTGAGCAATCATAAAACAGCTGCGAAGACGCGCACCATGTGAGGCTCGCAGTAATCCCGCCTCCTGGTGCCGGTTAATGCACCCCCACCGCAGACTGCACCCCCCGACAGGAGCGCCACACCAACCAAAGCCCACACCCAAACCCACCACGTGCAAGACCGAATCCACCCAGAAAAAGTCACTTAACAAGAAGCCAAAAAGTGCGAAAACAACAATGCTCGCGCCGGAGGAGCCGTGAACGACTGCGGGGACACAACATTAGGTACACCTGCAGACTGCAGCACGGATTTCATATTTCATTCATTCACAACTCCTCCAACACGAACACCACTGTTCCCGCACTTATAAGTAAAGTTAAGACCATAATAACGTTTTTTTAATTAAATGTGCTATTTTGTGTGCTACAGTTTGTAAGTGTAAAGTTAAAGTTAAGTTAAAGTACCAATGATTGTCACACACACACTAGGTGTGGTGAAATTTGTCCTCTGCATTTGACTCATCCCTTGATCACCCCCTGGGAGGTGAGGGGAGCAGTGGGCAGCAGCGGCGCCGCGCCCGGGAATAATTTTTGGTGATTTAACCCCCAATTCCAACCCTTGATGCTGAGTGCCAAGCAGGGAAGAATGCTGGTATGAGCTTTTAAACATATCCCGTTAACTGCTGCCAATCCAATGGTGAATAAGATACTCTTTAGGGTTCATATGTTTGTAAATCTGACTGTGATGAAGTCAGTGCCTCACCAGCCATCAACCTCACTGCACGTCACTGACCTACAATTTATTAAATACAAATCTACAGGCAGCGGTAAAGTTTAGATCCATGAAGGAAAGAAGAAAGTGAATGAATGTTTACAACTGAATACATTTACATATGCATACAAATGTGTTTATAATGAATTAAGTAATGTTTATGACAACCTTTTTCCAGAACACAATATAGAATGTGAGATACAACAGGATAATGCATACATTTATCATTTGTTTTCAAAACGGTAACAAAAAATTGGGACCCCAAAAATTTACTGCGGGACCCCGTTTTTATGACTTGATGGGGTCCCTGGGACACCATTTTGAAAATTCCTAGCGCCAACACTGGTTTAGAGACTAGCAAAAACAAAAACAAAAGTAGTGAACCAAAGGAAAAATTACAGTGACAGTGTCGAACAAGCAGAAATGCACAAATACATGTTTATTTACAACAAAAGTCACTGCTTTTTCAGCACCTGCAGTAAGATGGCGCTATAGCACAAGCAATAACACATCTATCCATTTATGGCAGGGGTCCCCAATTTGGCCGGGGGCCAGGCTGTATATATATATATATATATATATATATATATATATATATATATATATATATATAGATATAGATATATATATATGTATATATATATATTTATATCATGTTGTGTTTGTTGTTCTTATTTATCTTTCGCCTGTGTTGTTGCCCAAAAATAAATTGCAAGTGATATTGTTTGTATGACTATTGTTAAGTACTTTTGAGAGGCATTGTTAATGTTCTAACTATATTAAAGTGTATTTTTCTACAAGATCTATCTTTTTTATCAACCATCTTGTCCATTAATTCATTAGTACCGTGGTACTTTATTAGTGCCTGTATACAGTACAACCCTAGGTCACTGTGAGTAGTGACGAGTATCGTTGGCATTTTAAAAAATACCATTGTCATATCAGGGCTTTTAAAACAAAGCTTAAAAGGTGCCTGAACTGGCATTCAAAACTGGGAAAAATAAACATTATTGTTTAAAAAAAATGCCTTGTTATTTTTAGGAATTGTGTGAGATGCAAGTTGACCAGTATAGTGCAGGGTTTTCCCTAGATTGCCATGATACCTGGGATAGTGGGGGTGTGGTTAGGGAGCATGGTCCATATGACTGACATCTTCACATTATTTGCTATGATGCATATATTTTCTTTAAAAGGCAAAAAAAAGTGTGCATGCATTTAAAACAAATCTGTTATGAATTATAGTGTTAACATATATTATTACCTACAGAATATCCTTGTTCTCTATTTTTCAATTGTTGCTTCCTTTTTGTACTTGTTTTTGTTTACCTATAGAGTTCTCCAATCCTTTTAGTCACTCTTTCTTTATTAAAAAAGACTTGAAAAAAATCAAATCAAATCTAGCATCTATTTCTGGTGTTATTGACGCTTTATTTTTGTCACTCCATGTCCGCAACAAAAAGCAAGCTGCAAAGAGCCTGACGTCACAATTTCTTAGCGCTGCTGGCAGCAGTCCTCATCTTAAATTTTGAAGATTGCTGTTGGCGGGTATATCTTGGATACAATAAAGTTCATCCACATTGCGGACATTGTGCCTCTGCTCCAGACAACCCCGTGCAGATTGCTTACCTCATCACAACATGCAGTTTTGTCAGCGCTGTTCCATAACATAGTATGTATTATTTCGGTCAAATTTTTGGTGCATCACTCGTCAATAGTGTGCATAAATAAAATAAAATAAATAAATAAATAAATTCATTTAAAAAAAATGTATATATATATATATATACACATACATATATACATATATATATATACATATACATATATATATATACATATATATATATATATATATATATATATATATATATATATATATATATATATATATATATATATATACATATATATATATATATATATATATATATATACATATATATATATATATATATATATATATATATATATATATATATGTAGAAACACATTGTGTCAGTGAAGAATGAGAATGAATGTTGTTGTGTGTCTGGGATTGAAGCTTGGAGGCGGACGTGTGTGCACGAAGGAAATACTTGTTGGAATTGGGACCAGTGTTAGCATAAAATTGTCGATAAAAGCTAAAAAAAGAGTGTCAGACTTTGTGTGTCTTTTTCTGGACGCTACAACACACTATATTACTTTATTTAGTATTCACGTTAAAAAAAACAATTTTTTTAAGTTGTGGCGGCTAATATATTGCCGTGGCGCACCACTACAATTAAGGGAAAACCCTGTAGTCATTTACAAATTTCGATGTAAAGAAAATAACTAAGTAAGAAATTCAACAATATGACAAAATTAATCAATGAATTATTGCAGCAACACCAGTAGTAACACAAAACACGGAGAATGCGCAAAGAAATGGCTTGCTTGTGTTGTCAGCATAGTGTTTAGAATTCCGGGGTTCTTAAATGCGCCGTGATTGGTGCGTAATGGGGAAGTGTTGCTGTTGTGGTGGGCCCTACAGCTAAATGTGTATCTGCCAAGTTGGAATGCCATGTTAACTAAAGTCTTTTTCGAACTTTTTAGCAATAAAATGAAATAAAAAGCATCAGACTCTGTGCGTCTCTCGTGAACTTACTTCAAATCCCTTACCTGCGCACTAACTATGAGGGGTACTCGCTAATGTTGGGACATTAATGACTGTGTTTCATGTCATTGTCAATGCATATTAAATCTATATTGCTAAACAAGCTGTACACAGACTATTCTAAAGTATATCCACATTTAATGTTGATGTTCTACTCTACAGTTTAAGCACAGTGTTGGACTTAGGAGCTTCCGCTGACCAATGACTGTTTGTTTCTTTAAGGATTTAAATTCAAACATGGGTACTATGTATGTGCAAACTTGACAGTTCTCAAAGAGCACAAACAACCACTGAAGGCCATCATGCAGTAATCCTGCTAAGAGAGGTGGAAATCAGAGCCTGCAATGGATTTAAAATATATATATATCTACATAATATACGTATATATTTTTTTTTTATATATATATTTTTGCACTATGCCCAAAATGTAATGCAGACTGTGAGGATTCATTGGCCCATGTGACATGACTCCACAAAAATCTAGTTTTCCCCTAATCCTGCTGACACTTGAGCCGACATCGGTTTGTTTAGCGAATCCCCTCATGTCGTCTTACTAAGAGCTTTTGGCTCATCTTGCTCCAACTCCAGACTTTGATTTCTTTTTGCAACTCTGCGTTGGGGGGGGGGGTCTGAATTTGTACTTTAGTGACTCGGGTATCGATGGTTTGTTCCTACTTGTAAGCGGCTGAAAAGTGGTATGTTAGGGGCCAAACACAGCCGTCTGGATGAGCCGCCAATCATGTCGGACTTGACATGACGTTTTGAGCTTGACCCACATTGCTGAGGGGAAAAATCCATCCAAGTGAAGTGATTGGGAACACACTATTTGGCACTGTGCAGAGGTTAAAGCCAAGCCACTCGTTCCATGTAGTGCTGGTGGTTAAATGAAAGACAGCCTTAAGGAGATAATCAGATGTTTTGGCAGCAAAAAACTACTGAGTGACCTCAAATGATTTCTCCATGCAGCCTCCATTCCATGTGGCTTACCTGACTATACGGACAACACTGCTACAAGCATAAAACCAAGGTAACCGCGGCGATGGGTTCCACTCTCTATTCATCCTCACAGCCCCAATTACACAAATCAAATGACGAAGAGTTTCATGGCTAACAGTATTACTGCACTCGCTGATAATCGTGCCGAGAATAGCCCTGTTGATAAAGAGGCTTCCGACACAAAAGTTAAGTGCACGGCTTGCATGTGTGCCAGCTCTGGTGGCATATTTGGCCTCGTTACTCTTTTGCAGGAGAAGGACAAGCGAGCGCTGGGTAGTTCTCACAGGGAGATCCCTTGGGCGAGGAATCTTGGACTCAAAAATCGATCTTAAAAGAGAACTAAATGTTTTTGTTTTATTTTGCCTATCGTTCACAATCCTTATGAGAGACAAGAAGACAAGAGGTGGGTTTTTTTTGCATTCTAATTTGTAATAGCAATGCAGCTAATGGGCTCAATCCATTTTTCCGCTCAATAACTTTGAAAAAGCATCCAAAAACCACCAACTTCATTGATGTCCCATAACCTGTATAATTACCAAGCTGTAGAGACGTTGTTATTGTAAAAGCCAACACTGAAGAACAGTTTTTGTAGCGTAGTAACACATCGCCATGTGGCGGCATGCTACGGCGCTAGCCGTAAGCTAGCTACTGCATCAGCACCTGAATCGTTTTTGAGTTTGTAATGCATAACACTGCTATAAGACACCAATCTGTACTGACTGAAAAACATGAACAATCATATTAGAGTATATGTAAAGTAATAACCCACATTTCATATTTTGCTTGTACACAGCTAGCTTGACAGTGTATGTACTGTAATTGTAATAACAAGCATGGTGTTCTGCATGTATCATGATCAATATTAGTGACTCACTCGATGGACAGTTGTCTGTTTTGGTTCAGCTGGTTGATTTTGGGTAAGCGTGCCATTTATGTCGGCAGAGCTTGGCTACAAAATCACCATTTACAGCGTCAAGTCACGCCGGCCTTACTTTCTCGGCTTCCGTCGGCTCCAACGTTTCTCCCTTCCTTCGTTCTCACTTCTATGACCAACAGTTCATCCTCCGTATATTCAGGTTCAAAAAGATAAGGCCTTGAATCCTCATTTGTCCAAAAATAGTCGTCTTCGTTGTCTGGTCCCAAGTCTGCCATGATTAGAAGACACAGGTGTTTGTTTCCGGAAGTAGGAACACATATTTGTTGCCGGAGGTCAGAAGTGCGCTGCAATCAAAACGGAAATAAATGCGATGAAGAAAGAAGTTCCGGTATTGCCAAAATACGGTAAATATTGTACATATCACATATTGTTATGAACATGTCTCCTACTACATATATATATATATATATATATATATATATATACATATACATATATATATATATATATATACATATACATATATATATATATATATATATATATTATATTATATACATACAGTATGTATGTATATACATATATATATACATACAGTATATATATATATATATATATACATACAGTATATATATATATATATATATATATATATATATATATATATATATATATATATATATATATATATGGTAACTCCTATTAGCTGCATCTTGCAAGTGTTTATCATCATTAGAATACTAAAAAGAAAAAAAAGAAAAAAAAGACGAGTGTTCTTGTGGCTCATAAGCATTGTGAACGATAGGCAAAATTCCCAAAACAAGTGAAGTTCCCCTTCGTTCACAATCATTATGAAAGACATGACGATGGATGGATTTTTTAAATAATGAATGCAGCTGAGATAGGCTCCAGCACCCCCCGTTACCCCGAAAGGGACAAAGCGGTAGAAAATGGATAGATGGATGAATTCTAACGCGTAAATAGATAGATAGATAGATAGATAGATAGATAGATAGATAGATAGATATATAGTACTTTATTGATTCCTTCAGGAAAATTAGAATTCAAGCAGCAGTGTACGGAATTGAAATTTAAATAAACGTAAATAAAAGTCTGCTTACAGCAGGTCCTCTATTCTTCCATAAAAAAACATTAAAAAAACATCCAAAAACCACCAAGGATACATTTCATGACTTGACTATCTACCAAGTATTAGTGATATTGTTATTATAAGCGCTAACGCAGACAAACTATTTATACCAGCGACGCGTGCTGATGTTTACATCATCGAGTGATGTGTGGTTTCCTCGCTTCCTTGCTCCTTGGAAGTGTATTGTACATTTTGACATCCTATTTAGACATTAGAATGGTGAGAACAACACGAAAAGACACTCAGTCACTAAGAAAAAATAACCTATCAAAACTATCAATTACACGTAATCAACAGAATTTTATGACCATATCCCTGTCCACACCATTTTTTTCCCACAATTGTATGTTTGTATAACTTCCACTACTGAACAGCCGCACACAAAACAATTACATTTTGTCAAAACATGCTGACCAATAAATATACCACATGGTGACGCTGTTATTAAAACCCCAAACTTTGAGTCTCCAGCCACAATCGGTCTGATTACCTTTCTCACCTAGTTCAACGCACTTACAAATTACTTAGCCGAATTACTACCAATTTTGGTACACACCTTTCGGGGACTGACAAACACATGTGCGTAAAATTTCATTAAGATTGCATGAAAAACATGGCCGGCATCAAGCATGTTTTTTAGCTAATAGGTAAGCACCTTGGAAAAAGACCACTGTGCTATTTTCTAAAAAGACTAAATAAATAACTTGAAGCACACAAACTGATGCTTCCCTGCAACCTGTGACTAATCCAAACTCAGGAGATTTGCTCTTACGGGCATGTTTTGAGTGCCAGATGAGCTTAATGTTGTCTTGTTGAGAAGCAGGGGCGACCTACGTCAGCACCTCAGGCTGATGGCCAACTCCACGTTGCGAGGTCACAGGACAGACAAGCGTGAACCGCAAAAATGGCTTTTTTTCCCTCCAGGATTTCCCACCCCACTTGGGCCTGGCGGTACTCCAAAGCAGAAGAGTCTAATTCTACCAGCAGGCCAGGCCCTGGCATCCTCTCCAGATGGTAGCAAACAGTAGGGTGAGCAGAGACACATTCGGACGAGAGTAATGACTGGTTCATGACTACACATCCGGTAGACGAATCATTCCCACTTCTCCTATTGAGTGGCAGCCAGTATAAAGACTGGATGCTCGTTGCATTTCCTCAAAGCTGTTTTCTACTATTCAATTGTGTTGACTAGAAAACCAGGAGAAAGCGCCTCAAATCTTTAATATCGCAAAAACACAGAACAGGCTGTGAGGAAGGAGCAAAAATAAATGCATGGAACTGCAGCCAAAGACTGACAGAGAGAGAGTGCACATCACAGCGAATTTCACGCTAAGCTAATGACCTGGCCCAAAAGTCTATATTCAACTGCCATGGAAAGAATTGCACTATTTTCTCAAGGTCTTGGAAGACTTTCAAGGAGCACTCCAGCCAAAGCTCTGCCGTGTGGCACAGGAAGAATGCAATCTGAGAAGTAGTATGGAATAACGCTGTGGTAAGGAACAGTGGCATGGGAAAATCATCACCATTGGGAAAATAAATATTCATATTTTACATATTATGTCTCGGGCTGTCAACGGTAACGCTAAAAACGCATGTGATTAATACAAAAAAACCGAGTGAAGTTTAATCACCATTGTTACATGGTCTGTGATCACAATTAGAGGTGGTCAATTTCGTTTTAAAACAGAACTTTAGATGAAACTGAGGTAACTTGTTGGTATTGCAACGACAAACATGCTTATCATCGGCGCAAATCAAGTTAAAAATACCATCTTAAAGCGAAACACACACTCAAGGAAGGTACCGATAACATGAATGCCAGATTGACAACAAGCAGAGGAGAACGCGACACTGGGAGTTTACCTGCATCAATGTTGTCAACAAAAGTACCGTATTTTACGGAGCATAGGGCGCACCGGATTATAAGGCGCATTAAAGGAGTCATATTATTATTATTTTTTTCTAAATTGAAAACACTTCCTTGTGGTCTACATAACATGTAATGGTGGTTATATGGTCAAAATGTTGCATAGATTATGTTTTACAGATCAAGCCGCTTTTTGACAGTCGCTTCCGGATGCGCCGTTTTGTGGGCGGTCTTTTTTACGTGGCTCACCTTCAGCAGCATCTTCTCCCCGTCATCTTTGTTGTAGCGGTGTAGCGTGCAAGGACGGGTGTGGAAGAAGTGCCAAAAGATGGAGGTAACTGTTTTAATGACATTCAGACTTTACTTATATCAATAACGGAGCAGCATCTCCTCATCCGGAAACCAACAACACAGGAAATGTGTACCGTAAAAAAACGTCCGACCGGAAATGTAATAAATAAAGTTCCTTGGGTGCATAATGCAAACTCACTACACCAGTATGTTTTAGCGCTTTCATGGCGAGTTTACTGACAGATATAAGTAAGAAATTTACACTACTTTTTATTACAAATGGCAACAGCAAAGGATGAATGTCCCATAACAAAGAGGAAGCTTATCTATTACGGCGTCGGTGCGGACGCGCGCAATTTTTCAGGACTTATGCCGATCCCAAATACAGATCAGCAGGTACCAGAAGGTAAGAAAAGTTGTTTTTGCATAATATTGTGAAACAAAACACCAGACAATGTGTCTTACCTTATACACACACCATAATAATACTCGTATGTTGAAGCACAGTACAATCCATCAAGCAGTGAGGCTTCATAGCTTACCAAAGTCGTACTAAAATATTTTGATAGATTTTTGAGCGCCGTGCGTAATGTTCTATATTTTCAATGGAACATTTAAAATGTTGGTGTTGTTTACTTGAGACATATTGCCATCATAGTGCAGCCTACACTTATCTCTTATGTTTGACTGCCATCACTGGTTACACTTATCATTACACCATGTACCAAATAAAATAGCTTCGAGGTGGGTAAGCTCAACCACACTTATTCCTTACATTTAGGCGCACCGGGTTATAAGGCATACTGTCGAGTTTTGAGAAGAAAAAAAGATTTTAAGTGTGCCTTATAGTCCGGAAAATACGGTACCACAGGTAAGTTAAACATTTGCCTTTGCTAAACAGACAGCCACCACATTTAGGACAGCTAACATCTGACCTAGTCCTGCAAGAAGATGTCATTCATATCACCACAGCTGATCTGTCGTACAATACCTTGGAGAGGCACAATTACAGCAAGGATAAACCAACTGTAGGACACAAAAAAGAGCATCAATTTGCAATACCGGCAGATTGTGAATTTATTTTGCTTCCTGGAGAACATTGGACATCTGTAAGTAATCACAATGAGCGGACGTCGCGTTGTACCAAAAAAAGAGATCCGTATTGTCATATGAAGAGGTAAACAAACTTGTTTGTTTCAACAACTGGTTAAACTAAAGGACAGTAAATGGTGCACTATGTTAAGTTGTTTATAAGTGTGTATACTCCATTATCAATTAGTACCGTATTTTCCGCACTATAAGGCGCACCTAAAAACCACAAATTTTCTCAAAAGCTGACAGTGCGCCTTATAACCCGGTGCGCTTTATATATGGATAAATATTAAGATTCATTTTCATAAAGTTTCGGTCTCGCAACTTCGGTAAACAGCCGCCATCTTTTTTCCCCGTAGAAGAAGCGCGCGGTGCATGCTGGGATATGTGACGTTTCATTTCCATTTGTGTGTTTATGTAAAGACCCCAAAATGGCTCCTATTAAGTGTGTTGTCTGTCTAATTATAAATAATGCAGACGAGGCGTGTTAACTGAGTTCTCAACGTTTACTCACAGCGTGCTCATAACCACATTTTAACTCCCAGCATACAACAACGCTTCTCAGGGCTACCGCGCATGCTCGTCACTATCGTTGCATGCTGGGTAGTGTAGTTGTTATATTTGCTAGCTCATAACATCACATTAAGAGACACGCTTACGCGCTTAATTCAATACTCGCCATCATTCCGGGTGGATTGACAAAAGACCTCCAGCCGCTAGATATTGGTGTCAACAGGGCATTCGAAGCTAGACTGCTAACTGCGTGGGAACAGTGGATGACAGAAGGCGAACACACGTGACGTTCACCAAGACAGGGAGGCAGGGAGACAGCGCCAGACGACATTTTGGATCCCACATTCGGCCAACTTTTCAATTCGGACAACGAAGGAGAATAATTCGAGGGATTTATGAATGAAGAATAACTTCAGAAAGTGAGCGTTATGTTTAATTTATGTGTTGTGACATTAACGTTCGAGCAACATTATGTTGCTATTGCTCTGCACTATTTTGAATTTTACTATGTTTGTGATTGCACATTTGCGTACATTTTGGGAGTGAACAGAGTTGTTAGAACGCTGGTTTTTAATATATTATTAAAGTTTGACTGACCTATCTGACTGGGTTTTTTTTACATTCCTTTAGCGCAGTTAGATGCGGCTTACAACACCGGGCGGCTTATAGGTGGACAAAGTTTTGAAATATGCCGTTCATTGAAGGCGCGGCTTTTAACCCAGGGCGCCTTATGGTGCGGAAAATACGGTAACTGTCCAAAGTTTGCTAGATTATTGCAAAGACTTTCAAAATGTGCATTTAATTCTTACTATACTTCCTGTCACAAAGTTTTAAGCAAATCATTGACTTGCAGATCAGTAAAACATTTTTTTTAAACGTTGAGGTACCTGTACCGGTATCTGTACTCCACTTCTATCATGTTCAATGATATTGTTTAAAAATGGCTGTTGAACTGAAAAGTTGTTTTCTTTTCTTTTTAAAGCAGCACTAACTTTTCAGCCTTCATAAAATATTTTCATAACTTTTGGGATGATACATGGACTTACAACTAGTTGAATGACACCTCTGTCATGGCCTGAGGGGGTCTGTATAGCTTTCACTGGCACTAAGCAATTTTGAGGAGGCAGGTAAGAATCCTGCCAACCAAAAAAATACAAATGTGCGGACTTGCTTTACGGCATACGTCACTCCCCCTTTCCCCATTCGTTAAAAAGACGGAAGGCGATGCGAACGCCTACGTGCCGCCAGAAAACTAAACGAAGAAGAATGCCTGTGTGCAATTACTGCTATCATGGCAGAAACTACAACACAACCAAAGAAACGAAAAGTTTTGTCTAAGGAGACAAAAAAGAAAAAGGGAGGCTACCAAGATAAAAGGACAGTGAACGATCAGCATTGGCCCGGCTTTCACTCTCTGGCGAGAGCTCAGAGACTAGGTAATTTCGACCAATGATGACTTGGCTCTGTTCCTGCTGAACTAGTGAGTGACTTTCGATGCTCAAATCAAAATGATAATGCTAATGTTAGCTATCGGAAATTTGCGTGGTAGCAGTAAATAGCCACCAGCTTGATAGTTCGCAGTTCCACACTGACACGACCACTGACAAACTCAAAAGTACTGTGTAAAGAAAAAACAATGCAATGACTGCAAACCGCAAATATGAAGTTTAAGTAAAATATGTAGGTTCTTACTGCGGAAAGATCAGTAACACTAAATCATTGTGTGTTATCGTGTCAGTTTGACGCTATATGCACTGGTCCTCAAGGGAGATGTCCTTCTGGCAAAACACTACCGCTTTGGTCCACTGGCATGGCCAAAATGAACCAAAACTGAAAGTTCTTAAGTTGGGCTTTAATAAAGACATTTCAAAATAGGAAATTTTAGACCTGTATATATAATATCACAGCAATATACTGTGAAACCCTGATATTTTTGCATAAGGTTATGATGCTGTCAGAATCTCATAACCGCCCCTGCCTCATGACAACATTTACATAGTTAACCTACTTATTGTACGAAGGATGAAGCTATATATCTTATAAACTCCATCAAGCCAATGTTTCTTTGTTAATATATAAACTTTTCAGTCATTCCAGAAGAAAAAGACTATGATAAAAGCCTCCCATCAACAGATTATGTAATGAAGCCTTCATTACGCCCCATAAAGCACTTAATGTTGAAGAAAAAAAACAGTATCAGCTAAAAAGCCATCTCAGCCATGTTCTACTTTGATCTGACACAGTAATTTGATGTGTATTACAGAAAATGAGCCAATTTTCCCAAACTGCTGCTGAAAGAACTATAAACCAACATGTGACTATTGTGTTTTTTATGAAAAGTTTACATTTAAAGTGCAAACCTAGTTAGTTTGAACTTCATTGTTCTCTTGGTCGTGTGACCTTCGGCCAGGCCTGCGCAATTATTTTGACTCGGGGGACAAATTTAGAGACAAAAATGTGTCTGGGGGCGGTATATCTATTTTTAGGAACACTAATACAAAACCTCACAATAATGTCTGATTGAATGCTAAAAACGTTATGACAGACCGCCTGAAAAAACAGAATGGAATTTTACGTTTTTTACTGAATGAGAAACCCAGAATGTACACGAAAATTAAGAATGTGAGATTTACAATATTAACTATGAACGATAAAACACTGAATATTGACAACATTTAAACGTAACACCCCCTCTCGATCGACATATTTTACAATCAAGCGAAACGCAACAAAAATGCAACAAACAGCAAAATATGAACGCGAAGGGTAAAAAAAAAAACCCCACCAACAATCTGATATATCTGATATATCACTAAGCTTTAGAAGTTTGTTGTAAAAATCTGCTTCCGCGTCTGTCCCTAACACCCGCTTTTCAGGCTCGCTCTGGAAATACTATGTGGAAACGCACCCCACCCACACTGCTTGGTGCCTCGTCTGAGCTGCTGTGGCTTAGATTACCATAGTAACTAATTATATGACCATAGTAACTAATTAGATTACCATAGTAACTAGTATATCATGCAAAAGCGCAGATTCCAACCATTGAAATACTTTGTATAGTTCAAGACTTAGTCATTTGAAAACATCCCTGCACATCATAATGACAGCTACAGTTTCCATCTTTAAGATCTAAAAAAAATATTTGGGGATGTCCGGCGGGCCATATTGAAAAGCTTAAAGGATGCGGCCCCTGGGCCTTAATTTTACCAGGTCTGCCTTGGGCACATTAAGGTTCTGACAGCAGCAACATACTATACAGGGCAAGGGCAATAGCAGTTTAGCATGCAGGCCAAACAGGATAATAGCATATGAATAAAAAATGTGTGATAATAATCAAAACAGTGAATCATATTATTTCACATTATCTATTCATGACGTGAATGAAATCTCATTTGTCGTTACTCCAACTACTCCCGAACAGCGGCACAGAAAAGGGTGACGGCATGTCAAATCTCGCATCACCGACAATGTTGACTGCGCTATTATACAGAGGTGGGACCGAGTCATTGCTTTGCAAGTCACAAGTAAGTCTCAAGTCTTTACCCTCAAGTCTCGAGTCAAGTCCCGAGTCAAGACAGGGCAAGTCCGAGTCAAGTCCAAAGTCAAGACTGGAAAGTCTCAAGTCAAGTCCCAAGTCCTGCATTTTGAGTTTCGAGTCCTTTCAAGTCATTTAACCACAGACTAATATATTTACACAGATTGTGTATGCTTTTAAAACGCTGTATTTATTTATTAAAACAAGTGCATTTGAAATTGCAGGGAAAAAGATAGTGCTGACATTGCACTTCAAAATAGCACTATTAACCAGTCATTTTAAACATGTAACTCATTCCTTTACAGAATAAACACATTTGAAAAAAACAAGTGCAACTGTACTTATTTGCACAAAAGTGTTAACATTGTATTTCCATGGCATATTGCATTGTAACTAGTTCCACAGCAGTTTCTATCCTGTTCTTACCTTATCTCATTGATCTCATCTCATACTGTATGTGTGTTTATGTGTGCGTACACATGAAAAACATAACAAATATATGAACATAACAATGAACAGAGTTGTACTTTTTAGATGTCAGGACCCTATGCAATATGTACACATATTCTTAATATAGTATACATTTTAACTGACCTTTATTTGACTATGTTTGTCTTTTTGTAGGTGGCTAAAATACGCGGTGCTGCTGACTGCCGTCTAACGTTACGTTACTGTGTGTGATACATTGACTAACGTAATGTTACTGTGTGTGATACATTGACTAACGTAATGTTACTGTGTGTGATACATTGACTAACGTTACGTTACTGTGTGTGATACATTGACTAACGTAACGTTATGTATAGGTACCTCATGAAACCCTGCTTAAAAAAAAATCACTTGACAAAAAGTATGAATAAGGTAGCAAACTGCAGTGGACGCAACAGATTGCCGTGTTTGCAATGACGTTATAACCATAGACATCTTATAAGTAGACGCAGCATTGGTTGCTGTGACGTGAGCAATTTGCCCGCCATCTTGAAGTGCTGATGAGGAGCCGGCGAGCAGCCTAAACTGACAGTTGAAAGGTAGAAAACAAAGATGGTGTTCAGCGTTTTCCTGCTCAAATGAGCGGACTGTTGAAAATAGGAATCGGGGGATTACTTTTCACAAGTAAGATTTAACATTAACGTACTATTGGCTGTATTTTATGAAAATAATATTACCACAGAGTTGAGAAGGATCAAAGATCTTCAATATTTGTATGTGAAAATCACAAAGAAATCTTCTGGGGGAGGATGACGCCCCTACAGGGGTTTGGTTTACAAACTTTCAGCCCCACCTAAAACAAAATTCACCAGCCACTACTGATTATGATGCATTCTCATTTTAGGCAAAGTATAAGACAATACTTTCTTAACAGTATAATTGTAACCAGGAATCAGTCTTCAAGTAACAATATTCAAATACTAACATTGTTGGGTTAAACAGAATTTGGTTTTATTCTGAATCCAGTGAAACAGATTGGTGGTTTTAGCTGATATGAAGACTTTCAGGTGTTTATATATGTTTAAGTATTTGGCAGACGCTTTTATCCAAAGCGACTTACATAAAATAATACATATAAAACAATCACTGCAAACATTATCATTTAAGGGAAGAATGTAATAGAAAATATCAATACAAAGTGTCAAGACAGAATAAACTCTCTGCTGCTGAAGCAACAGAGATACAGTCTATAGGTCCCTAAGATATATAGATATCTAATGTATTCATACATTGTTTATGTAGGATACACGCATATGTATATATAACCTAATCATATTGTTTCTTCAACTTAAAAATAGCTTACCGTTTTTTGTCCCCTTCTCTGGGATTATATTCCCAGTTTTGATCTCGGACGTCTGGTCACTTATAGCGTATAAGAATATTATATTACTGTTAAGCAAACTATGAATAATAAAACACGCCAAAACATGTGTCTGTTACACACGTATGACAAAAAAGCGCGTGAAAATCAGTGGTATTCAGTGAGGTAAAATGAATTAAATGCGCTGACAGTTCATTGTTCCTGCCAAATGAATTGCACTGAGTGGAGCGGATCACCACTCCAAGATGGCGGCCCCGCGCCTCGTCTGCGCCAGTAGGCAGTAGCGCTCTATGCTGCGTCTACTTATAAGATGTCTATGGTTATAACGTTAGCAGTGAGTTTGCAGCCTCACTGATTTAACTACACAGCAAATAAAAGTCACGTTACTTAGCCAATAAACGTTATCTTACATTCAAAACTTACCCTTCTTTGTGCAACTTCAAATGTCGAACGAAGTTGGAAGTTGTTGCGTCTCCGTCTGTAATATTCGAACTGCGTGATTTGCATACGGCAATTCGTTTTTTGTTGACCAAGTCGTAGTTTTTATACCCGAACGAAACCAACTTTAACATAATTGTTTATCACTGGCACGTTGTTATGGACCAACTCTTGTTCATTGGTTGTCCTGCAATTTGATTGGATGAATGCTGTGTGATGAAAACAACGTAGTTCTAATTTGATTGGCTGTTGTACTGACAGCACACCAGCTGACAGGAATAACACGCTGATAGACAGACGAAGAAAATGAAAAATACGGAGCGCTCCCAAATAACTTTTTAAGCTTTGGATTTTGGGGAAAGTGGCAAGTCATGTCAAGTCATGTCAAGTCAAAAGACTCAAGTCCAAGTGAAGTCACAAGTCATTGATGTTAAAGTCTAAGTCGAGTTGCAAGTGTCTTTACATTTTGTCAAGGCGAGTCTAAAGTCATCAAATTCATGACTCGAGTCTGACTCGAGTCCAAGTCATGTGACTCGAGTCCACACCTCTGCTATTATATCCATCCATCCATCCATCTTCTTCCGCTTATCCGAGGTCGGGTCGCGGGGGCAGCAGCCTAAGCAGGGAAGCCCAGACTTCCCTCTCCCCAGCCACTTCGTCCAGCTCCTCCCGGGGGATCCCGAGGCGTTCCCAGGCCAGCCGGGAGACATAGTCTTCCCAACGTGTCCTGGGTCTTCCCCGTGGCCTCCTACCGGTCGGGCGTGCCCTAAACACCTCCCGAGGGAGGCGATCGGGTGGCATCCTGACCAGATGCCCGAACCACCTCATCTGGCTCCTCTCGATGTGGAGGAGCAGCGGCTTTACTTTGAGCTCCCCCCGGATGACAGAGCTTCTCACCCTATCTCTAAGGGAGAGCCCTGCCACCCAGCGGAGGAAACTCATTTCGGCCGCTTGTACCCGTGATCTTGTCCTTTCGGTCATAACCCAAAGCTCATGACCATAGGTGAGGATGGGAACGTAGATCGACCGGTAAATTGAGAGCTTTGCCTTCCGGCTCAGCTCCTTCTTCACCACAACGGATCGATACAGCGTCCGCATTACTGAAGATGCCGCACCGATCCGCCTGTCGATCTCACGATCCACTCTTCCCTCACTCGTGAACAAGACTTCGAGGTACTTGAACTCCTCCACTTGGGGCAGGGTCTCCTCCCCAACCCGAAGATGGCATTCCACCCTTTTCCGGGCGAGAACCATGGACTCGGACTTGGAGGTGCTGATTCTCATCCCAGTCGCTTCACACTCGGCTGCAAACAGATCCAGCGAGAGCTGAAGATCCTGGCCAGATGAAGCCATCAGGACCACATCATCTGCAAAAAGCAGAGACCTAATCCTGCAGCCACCAAACCAGATCCCCTCAACGCCTTGACTGCGCCTAGAAATTCTGTCCATAAAAGTTATGAACAGAATCGGTGACAAAGGGCAGCCTTGGCGGAGTCCAACCCTCACTGGAAACGTGTCCGACTTACTGCCGGCAATGCGGACCAAGCTCTGACACTGATCATACAGGGAGCGGACCGCCAAAATCAGACAGTCCGATACCCCATACTCTCTGAGCACTCCCCACAGGACTTCCCGAGGGACACGGTCGAATGCCTTCTCCAAGTCCACAAAACACATGTAGACTGGTTGGGCAAACTCCCATGCACCCTCAAGGACCCTGCCGAGAGTATAGAGCTGGTCCACAGTTCCACGACCAGGACGAAAACCACACTGTTCCTCCTGAATCCGAGGTTCGACTATCCGGCGTAGCCTCCTCTCCAGTACACCTGAATAGACCTTACCGGGAAGGCTGAGGAGTGTGATCCCACGATAGTTAGAACACACCCTCCGGTTCCCCTTCTTAAAGAGAGGAACCACCACCCCGGTCTGCCAATCCAGAGGTACCGCCCCCGATGTCCACGCGATGCTGCAGAGTCTTGTCAACCAAGACAGCCCCACAACATCCAGAGCCTTAAGGAACTCCGGGCGGATCTCATCCACCCCCGGGGCCTTGCCACCGAGGAGCTTTTTAACTACCTCAGCAACCTCAGCCCCAGAAATAGAAGAGCCCACCACAGATTCCCCAGGCACTGCTTCCTCATAGGAAGACGTGTTGGTGGGATTGAGGAGGTCTTCGAAGTATTCCCTCCACCGACTTACAACAACCGCAGTCGAGGTCAGCAGAACACCATCCTCACCATACACGGTGTTGATAGTGCACTGCTTCCCCTTAATGAGGCGGCGGATGGTGGTCCAGAATCGCTTCGAAGCCGTCCGGAAGTCGTTTTCCATGGCTTCCCCGAACTCCTCCCATGTCCGAGTTTTTGCCTCCGCAACCGCTGAAGCCGCACACCGCTTGGCCTGTCGGTACCTGTCCGCTGCCTCAGGAGTCCTATGAGCCAAAAGAACCCGATAGGACTCCTTCTTCAGCTTGACGGCATCCCTCACCGCCGGTGTCCACCAACGGGTTCTAGGATTACCGCCACGACAGGCACCAACTACCTTGCGGCCACAGCCCCAATCAGCTGCCTCGACAATAGAGGCGCGGAACATGGTCCACTCGGACTCAATGTCCAGCACCTCCCTCGTGACATGTACAAAGTTCTTCCGGAGGTGGGAATTGAAACTCTCTCTGACAGGAGATTCTGCCAGACGTTCCCAGCAAACCCTCACAATGCGTTTGGGCCTGCCAGGTCTGTCCGGCATCCTCCCCCACCATCGCAGCCAACTCACCACCAGGTGGTGATCGGTTGAAAGCTCCGCCCCTCTCTTCACCCGAGTGTCCAAAACATGAAGCCGCAAATCCGATGACACAACTACAAAGTCGATCATGGAACTGCGGCCTAGGGTGTCCTGGTGCCAAGTGCACATATGGACACCCTTATGTTCGAACATGGTGTTCATTATGGACAATCTGTGACGGGCACAAAAGTCCAATAACAAAACACCACTCGGGTTCAGATCCGGGCGGCCATTCTTCCCAATCACGCCTCTCCAGGTTTCACTGTCGCTGCCAACATGAGCATTGAAGTCCCCCAGTAGAACGAGGGAATCACCCGGGGGAGCACTCTCAAGTACTCCCTCGAGCGAATCCAAAAAGGGTAGGTACTCTGAGCTGCGGTTTGGCGCGTAAGCGCAAACCACAGTAAGGACCCGTCCCCCCACCCGAAGGCGGAGGGAAGCTACCCTCTCGTCCACCGGGTTGAACTCCAACGTGCAGGCTCTGAGCCGGGGGGAAACAAGAATTGCCACCCCAGCCCGTCGCCTCTCATTGCTGGCAACGCCAGAGTGGAAGAGAGTCCAGCCCCTCTCGAGAGAACTGGTTCCAGAGCCCTTGCTGTGCGTCGAAGTGAGTCCGACTATATCTAGCCGGAACTTCTCAACCTCGCGCACTAGCTCAGGCTCCTTCCCCCCAGCGAGGTGACGTTCCACGTCCCAAGAGCTAGCTTCTGTAGCCGAGGATCGGACCGCCAAGTGCCCTGCCGTCGGCTTCCGCCCAGCTCACACTGCACCCGACCTCTATGGCCCCTGCTATGGGTGGTGAGCCCATTGGAGGGGGGACCCACGTTGCCTCTTCGGGCTGTGCCCGGCCGGGCCCCATGGGGACAGGCCCGGCCACCAGGCGCTCGCCATCGTGCCCCACCTCCGGGCCTGGCTCCAGAGGGGGGCCCCGGTGACCCGCGTCCGGGCGAGGGAAATCTGGGTCCTTTATTTGTATTCGTCATGGAGGTCTTCGAGCTGCTCTTTGTCTGATCCCTCACCTAGGACCAGTTTGTCTTGGGAGACCCTACCAGGGGGCATAAAGCCCCCGGACAACATAGCTCCTAGGATCATTGGGACACGCAAACTCCTCTACCACGGTAAGGTGGCAGCTCAGAGAGAGGAGTGCGCTATTATATTTCTGACGAATACACCACATGGTGGCGCTGTTATTAAAACCCGTAGGTTAAATTGACTTGATATTTCTCTACAAAACGCTCGCGGTAGTTTGTGTTTCACTGTGTGTTTCATCAAATCACCACAACATTTGGTGCACACCTTTAGCGTCCTAACGAGTACTTGTGTGTAAAATTTGAGCCACATGGCCGCCACCAAGAAAAATGTCTTGGCCGAGGCCACTTCACCTAAAGGGGGGTTCCTGGGCTGAGGGGATTTTGAAACCCCACCCCACAAGACCTCACAAACCCCACCCTAAAAACATAGGTTGGAAAAAAAAATCATGATTTCACTCAGCAGAACAGCAACAATGCAAAAACATCACCCATTTCTAAAATACATTTGTAATGATGTTTTAGCTCAGTAGTAGTATGCTGGCCTTTCACACTGGCAATGTGGGTTCACGCCCAACTTGGAGCAGTGAGAGAGAGATAGAGAGAGAGACAGAGAGAGAGAGTGTACGCAATCGCTAGATTAAGCTGAGCTATTTGGGATTGACAGCTATGAACAACAATCATTGCATTCCACCGTCAAAATCGGTGGCCCCTGATTGAGTGGGGCCCAGGGAAGTCCGTGCATTAATGTGGCCTTGGGCAAAGGCAATGCGGAATGAGAACATAAGTTCACTTGTAAAGGGGAACTGCAGGGTATAACCTCACCCCCTGGGGGCGCCTCAACCACATGATCGTCAGTCACCATTTGTGTAGTCCTTTTTACGCAGGTCTGCCATAGTGTCAACAGCGAGCCACTAAGTTTACCTGACCTCGCCACATATGTGAAAACATGTACGGTGCATTGCATAAACTGAATGGGAATATCTGCTGTAGGCTTGACTGATTGTGTCATTTTTTTAGTGACACATTTGCACCTCTAGGGAGAAAAAATCAGAGTAAACAATATAGGGTTGTTATTACAACCTAAATGGGCTTCGGTCAAAGGCAATTAAGAAAATCCTACTAATTAATGCTGAATTTATTAATTAAGGTACAGAAGATTAAATAACGCTATTAAAAAGTGAATTATTCAGGCATAAGGATCGTAAAGCATAACAAATTTCCATTCAATAGGTCTACAAACATGGCGACGGGATATAACTACTGGCATCACATGGTCTAGATGCCCCTAGGGCGGGGGTCAGCAACCCGCGGTTCTAGAGCCACATGCGGCCCTTTAGCGGCACCCTGATGACTCCATGGAGCTTTTTCAAAAATGTATGGAAATGGAAAAAATATAGGGTGAAAAATATGTTTTTTGTTGTAATATCGACAAACATGACACAAACCTTCCTAATTGTTAGAAAGCCCACTGTTTAATAGGTTTGTGTTCATGCTTTACTTTGGCGAGCGCCTACTAATGTTGACATATTGACAAATGTGTCCTACTAATTTCCGCGGCCCTTGAACTCACCGTTATGTGGACTGTGCCTCAACAGTTTGTTTACATGTACAACTTTCTCCGACGCTGCCACAGAAAGACGTGTTTTATGCCACTCCTTCTTTGTCTCATTTTGTCCACCAAAGGTTTTATACTGTGCGTGAATGCACAAAGGTGAGCGTTGTTGATGTTATTGACTTGTTGGAGTGCTAATTAGGCATATTTGGTCACTGCATGACTGCAAGCTAATCGATGCTAACATGCTATTTAGGCTAGCTGTATGTACGTATTGCATCATTATGCCTCTTTTGTATGTATATTTAATTTCCTTTACGCATGTCCTCTGTGTATTTAGTTTATTTTTCCATGTTTCATGACACATTATCTGTATGTAATATTGGCTGCATTTCTGATAGTTGTTTGTGTGCCATGTTATTCCAGACCACAGCAAACGTTACCCAGCTTGCAAAGATTGTAATAAATCCGTTAGAAGAAGACAACCTGCTGTTTCCTTCAACTTGAACACACAAATCTTTACCTTTGGCCATTCTAAGACAGTCATTTCCAGAAGTTATCTCACCCTTTGAGAAATTGTACTAATGTTTTCCAATATTGTAAAAATGTGTAGAATAAATATTACAATTCAACATTTCTGTCAACGAAGATTTGCGTCAGCCTGCGATACATAGTCATTTTAATAGTAGGCTAATATAGCTAATTAGCTACTTGCATCATGTGTTGCCATCATTAAAACACTTATATAAGTATTTTAATTTTTCACGGCTCCAGACAGATTACTTTTTTGTATTTGTGGTCCAATATGGCTCTTTCAACATTTTGGGTTGCCGACCCCTGCCCTAGGGAATGACATCATCCCTCGCAGGCCCACCTTAACATATTAACTTATACACTACAAGCAGGAATTCACAACTAATTGTTCGTAAGTTATTTGGCAATTTGTCAAATGATTACATAAGTTTGCGGATATCTGTATATATGCTATCATGTCTTACAAAGCATTTTGAGCAGAAAAAAATAGTATGATACACATAAATGACATTATTCAAGCCATGTATGACAGATGCATCAATTACTCAGGGTTGTACTGGGAAAAAAAATCCCAATATTTGTAATGGAGCTATAGTATTCTTAAAGAAAGAGTATATTCTGTACAATATCCAGTGTACTGGAGCAGGCCCGAATTACACATGAATAATAACATAGCTGACTTAGCCGGAGAAGAGGAACAGACTGATTGGACAAATTGTTCTGCATTAGATGTGACATGGAGGGTAGGCTGTTATGATGACATCCATTATTTGAGATTCACTCTTGGAAGTTACACGCTTCAGAGAATAATATAATGATATACATTATTGCTCCATATTGCAACCTTCATGCTTTGTTGAAAAGCATAAAAACCAAAAATACAGAAAATAATACAAGTTGGTCCTTGAAGCTGCCGGGACATGCATGTCCAGATGGCCACAAAGCATCTACTCACTGACATGCAGGTAGTAATACTGTGCAACATCTGGCTATTAGAAGCACCGATGGTGTGGGGGCAAAAAGTCAGGACTTGTCAGCTTGAGGATGCAGAGAGCAGAAGGAAGTCGCAGCCCAGCGGGGGCCGTCTCGCTACCGCTGAATGGAAGTACTATATAGGGGAACCTTATGTTCAAACTGTGCACCTTTGTGGATTTTACACAACAATACAGTAGTCGCTTGGGAGTTCATAAAAGGTGTATGTTTGTCAGGCTTACCTGCGGCGGCGGGAGAACGTTGGTAATTCATCAAAATGGGCCAGAGGCAGCGGAGTATATGTGGGAGAGGAAGAGGGAGAAAAAATATCAGTTAATAAGTTGGGTTCAAATAAGTAATTGCATGTTACACCATCACAAATATGCACTAAGTCTTGGTGACATTACACCGAGGAGCAGTGAAAAGGTAGGAAAATATGGAGATTCCCCACTTTTACAGCTATAGCAGCTTCTGCGGTGTCCATCTCACTGCCTATTTAAGAGGGGTGTAATGATTCATCCACTACATCAATCTATCGATTTAGCTTCCTGAGATTTAACTACATCGATCTGTGCTCTGCAAGTTGGCCTTCCGGAAGATATACGTCGATAAAGTACTCAGTAGCCTAGTGGTTAGAGTGTCCGCCCTGAGATCGGTAGGTTGGGAGTTACAAAGATTTTTTTTTAAATGGGATCCATTACCTCCCTGCTTGGCACTCAGCATCAAGGGTTGGAATTGGGGGTGAAATCACCAAAAATTATTTCCGGGCGCGGCCACCGCTGCTGCCCACTGCTCCCCTCACCTCCCACGGGGTGAACAAATGCAGAGGACAAATTTCACCACACCTAGTGTGTGTGTGACAATCATTGGTACTTTAACTTTAACTTAAAACTTTGTGTTAAAAGGCAATCGATTGATCTATACAAAAAAAAGAAAACATTCGATTGAATTAAATTAATTTTTTATTGAGAAGGACGTTACATCTTACCCAAGACTATCTGCCCTTCTGTGGCGTCATCGCCACGCACCTTTAGTCATCAAAACATAGAATTGTGGATGTTTTTAAGAGCAGGCTTAAGACCCACCTTTTTGATTTGGCTTTTACCTGATATGAATTATTTTATTGAAGTAATTTGTATTTTACTTTTTATCCTATTAGATATGCAATATTTTATTTATTTATTTACTGTATACATATATTTTTAATTTATTTATTTTTAATTAATTTTTTTCCTATAAATCTTTATATGTCTTACTTGTATTTTATTCTTTATCTCTACACATGGTTCTTACTATTTTACTAGTTTTATTCTTTTTATTTTCCAACGTTCCTCAGATGAGCCATCTGCCTCAGGGGTTATCGGCCGTGCTTGTGGGGGCGCTTTTGTGTCAGCGTCCTGGTGGCCATGGTCTGATGACCTCCTGGTGCAGATGGCTCCTGTGATAGTGCTTACTCACATGTCTCCTCTGTACTCAGCCATGCAATCATTGGTCCATATAGTTGCATATATGTGTATGTTGTGTGTGTGTGTGTGTGTGTGTGTGTGTGTGTGTGTGTGTGTGTGTGTGTGTGTGTGTGTGTGTGTGTGTGTGTGTGTGTGTGTGTGTGTGTGTGTGTGTGTGTGTGTGTGTGTGTGTGTGTGTGTTTGTGTTTGGTATCTGTTTCCGTGCGTACGTATGTCATAATGGGGGATATGGGTCACAGGGATATTGTTTTTAACTTTGTAAAGCAGTTTGCGTTGCATTTCTTTTATGTATGAAAAGCGGTTTATAAATAAAGCTTGATTTGATTTGATTTGATAACTACGGAGGCCAAGAAAGGTCACAAGAAATGCAAACGTCACAAGACAATAACATAAAGCCACAATACAAAAACTTTGAGCTACAGCATGATCGCAATTGCCACAACAAATACAAACGGCACAACACAATGACAAAGACACAAAGAACATGACAGACAAAATGGAAGTGACAGCAGAGCGAGTTTCGCTGACGGACCAGGAGTGGCTGAGGCGGAAAGTTGAAAACAGTGCGATGAACATAGTATGTTGGTATTACTAAAAAGATTTTTAAAAAGTGGTCACACTTCACTTACTTTTTCAACTTTATTTATTACACCGTTTAAACTTTCCGTCTCAGGCACTTGATTTGGTCTGTAAGCCAAACATGTCCAATGTCAGTTCCGTTGCAATGTTGTGTTTTGGCTTAAAGTTGTTGTGTTTTGGCTCAAAGTTGTTGTATTGTGGCGTTTGTATTTGTTGTGGCTTTTGCAATTGTGCTGTAGCTAAAAGTTGTTGTGTATTGGCGTTTTCTCGTTTTCTGTTAGCTGTTTATTAAAATGAGAGTAGTAGCATGTCAAACCACTGCTCATTTAACCTGAAAATATTTGGTTGCACTTATTTTCTCATTTAAATCTACTGCTAATTCAACATGAAGAGAGAAGTTGTATACATTGTAACGGCATGCATGTTAGAAAGAAACAAATATCAACCAACCAACCCCAACTCTAAAAGGTTCATTACAAAACAACTGTCACAAGGGAATGGCATACAAAATGCAAAAAAAGTATTTTGGTAGCAACATAAATAACAGCAAAACAAATTACTAAAATTAAAATCAAAACAAAATGGTGTCTGTAGTACCAAAATAGTGCCACTATTATAGCACTTGAGAGCCACTAGTCCAACTTGAACTAGTTTATGTTGGGATAAATTTGGGGTCCAAAATGTCCTTTTCAGTCATTTTCAATTGGGATATTGTGTTAGTTTTAATATTGCTTTGAATTTTACATTAATCTGAAGAAGGGACATGACAATTCTTCATTTGAACAACGAATAATATTCTTTGGCTGATTTCATCTATACTCATTCAAATCAAGACACCAAAAATAACTTGCATATATAAAAATAACTAATTGGCAGAAAATGCCCCAAAGCTTTTTCAAGGCTTAACAACAATAATTTGATAATTTGACATATTTTAATTAACAGAAAAATACAGGTTGATACCTGAATGGTCTCCCTTTGTTGAAGGACACTTCTGAGACACTCAAAGGTGTCTCAGCAATTGAGTTGAATAATAGTCATTATATTAAATACATAATTCATTAGATCATCCATCCACAGAGATAAATGTTGTCAAGTTAGGACAAACCCCCATATGGCGAGCATTTTTCACATTCTTCTCATCGTTTAAACAATATGTCAAACCTCAGTGATGAATCAAGAATATTTTAGCATTTTGCACGCATGTACTATTTTTTTAATTGTATAGTTTCACTTTTATCTGAAATGTTGTACTGAGCGCTCTTCCTTTGTCTACTCTGGCTTTGTAGTTGCTGAAGACAAAAAAAACAACAGGCTCATACGTCACAAAAGTAGGTACAATTCACACATTTCAGCTTCTCATGGGACAATACTTAAGAGTAGTAAGTATTCATGCTCTTCAGTAAAATTGACTCAATATGAAGCCATTATTGTTTAAATAGGTGGCAAGTGGCAACATCACATGTGAATACCAAGATAATTGTGTCTACAGTCAAGCATTGTGGTTGAATTATCATTGTCAGGGGCAGCATGAGTGCTACCGGCACTGAGGAAATGTGGTTCTTGGCGGTTGAAGGTTCATACCACAGGTCAGCGACATCTTCCGCATACAAATCATTGTGTGAATGCTCTAAAGCATTCACACATATGGTTTTCTACACCAAAATGAATCTATTATTATTCTACTACTTCTTCCTCTTCTTTTCCAGATTTTGGCGTGCTCTACCTTCCACATTTTTTGTCCGATTCAAACCGTTCCAACTTCAAACTGTTCAGCCTATTTGGGAATCGTGGGCTTTCCCTTGAAAAATTCCAAAAGTTACCAGATTTCCCAGAATTCCAGGTTTTCCGGGACATTTTTCCCATATGTGTACAGCTTCACTAATGGACATTGGAGTGTTACTTTCAAAAGCAAAATTAAAGTGTTGCCAGAAACATAATTTTATATGGGACTATATTGTATTATATATAAGACAATAAAGTCCCATATAAAATATGGGACTTTATGTATAGTACATGTTCCAAAAAGAAAAAAAGCATAAAACACCACCAGAATTAGAGATATTACAAGTCAAAGTGATGAAGCTCAGTGTTACGCTCATGACTTTGTTTTACCTTATAAGATGAAGGCAATTGCATTCTATTGATATTTGAAATGTATTCAATGTTTATAAATGAATATTTAAATATACTAAATGTAAAAAAGGGAATAAATATTCAAAATAAGATCATTAAATGAAATCTAGTTTGGTTACGCCATCATGAGCGCAACACACAAGGTTGTAAAAGTTTCAACTACAATTCTAAATAAGATGTCAAAAGCAAACTGAAATCCAATACACACAGCTTAAAGATTGATCAATACCTATTTAAATTTAGTAATACATAAATATGATGATTTATCAAAAATATAAAAGAAATATACCTGAACAGAACGCTCATGATGGTTACACCAAAAGGTAACGCTATGAATCGTGTTTTTCCAAGTTTTTGGGGCATTTTTATGCTATTTCCAAGCATCTCCTTTTTATTATCGTTGATTTTAAATGGTCAAACTAATGCATATTATATATGCATGCCCTAGTAAACAACAAAAAAGTCATATTTATTTTGATTGTTACATTTTGAAGTACATTTGTGCAGGTGGGTGTGAATGTACCCATTACCAGAGCTGTACACATATAGAATGAATTGGCCATTTTTCAAACTTCCACCATTTCCACATTTTTCAACCGATTCAAACCATTACATCTTCAACATATTCCACTCATCCTAGACATTCAAACTATAATTTTTTTCAAGTTAGAAAATATTCCAGGAATTAACAGAATTCTCGTTTTTTCAAATCCTTTTTCACCCTTTTTTCTGTCGACTACTCCTCCCACATTTTTCAACCCACTTCAACCGTTGCACCGTCAAATCATTCCTCTTAATCAGGACAAAAAAGGAAGTTGTTTTTTGAACTGGAAAAATTCCCGTTTTTCCAGGAATTCCGTAAACCATTTCTCAATGAAAAATGTTACTACTTCAACATTTATCGACCTTTTTATGTGAAACTTTGCGAGGCAACTTTAAAGGGCACATTGTGAAGAGGATATTTGTTTCTTAGCAGCAAGATTCATAGGAAATATTTCACTTTTCCCTAAGTTCAATTTAAAAACCAGACACATGTCCAAAAGCTTGGAGAGTACTTAAAGCAGCCAGGACCGAGACGGAGATGTCCGAGACATATAGAATGTCACCTGCAACTTGTGTCTACATATGCGCGTAATAACGTTGCTTGCTATTTTTAACTTTTATTGCTAATCTTAGGCTTAAAATCGGCCCAATTCCAACAAGTTTTACCTCCCGTGCAAACACTTTTGTCTCTGTGTTTCCCCCGACACACAATACTTCCTCACTCTTCACCAATCCGCTTCTAGGCACAGACAGTGTGTTTGCAATTATGAGAAAAATAAACATTAAATCAAGACCACATAAACATAAAACATTACCACCAGCAGGCCATTGCATTATGAATTGATATACAGTATATAGCCTATTATTTACAAAGTTTTAGATCTTTGAGATCAACTCATGAAAAATGGGAGCAAAAACAAAAGTGTTGCATTTGTACAATAAACAGCAACAACAAGTGAAAAGAGAGCAAAACGATAGATAGATAGATAGATAGATAGATAGATAGATAGATAGATAGATAGATAGATAGATAGATAGATAGATAGATAGTACTTTATTGATTCCTTTCCCAACAAGTGAAAAGAGAGCAAAACGATATGTCAAAAATATAAGTTAATACTAGAGATGTCCGATAATATCGGCCTGCCGATATTATCGGCCGATAAATGCTTTAAAATGTAATATCGGAAATTATCGGTATCGGTTTTTTTTTATTATCGGTATCGTTTTAAAAAAAAAAATTTTTTTTTATTAAATCAACATAAAAAACACAAGATACACTTACAATTAGTGCACCAACCCAAAAAACCTTCCTTCCCCATTTACACTCATTCACACTCATTCACACAAAAGGGTTGTTTCTTTCTGTTATTAATATTCTGGTTCCTACATTATATATCAATATACATCAATACAGTCTGCAAGGGATACAGTCCGTAAGCACACATGATTGTGCGTGCTGCTGGTTCACTAATAGTACTAACCTTTAATAGTTAATTTTACTAATTTTCATTAATTACTAGTTTCTATGTTACTGTTTTTATATTGTTTTACTTTCTTTTTTATTCAAGAAAATGTTTTTAATTAATTTATCTTATTTTATTTATTTTTTTAAAAAGGACCTTATCGTCACCATACCTGGTTGTCCAAATTAGGCATAATGTGTTAATTCCACGACTGTATATATCGGTATCGGTTGATATCGGTATCGGTAATTAAGAGTTGGACAATATCGGAATATCGGATATCGGCAAAAAGCCATTATCGGACATCCCTAGTTAATACTAATCAATAATGACACAGATTTGTTTATAAATGTATACATTTTTGGAGCTATTTTACAGAAAATTACATCATCATAGCAAATTATATGATGATGTCTTGGTGACCACGCCACTTACCACGCCCTTACTGCCACAGGTTTCTTGGCAATCTAGGGCAGGTCTGGGCAATTATTTTGACTCAGGGGGCCAAATTTAGAGAAAAAAATGTGTCTGGGGGCCGGTATATCTGATTTTTAGGAACACTAATACAAAACCTCACAATGATGTCTGATTGAATGCTAAAACGTTATGATAGACCGCCTTAAAAAATGGAATGGAATTTTTCGTTTTTTTACTGAATAAGACACCCAGAATGTACATGAAAATAAAGAATGTGGGATTTATGATATTAACTATGACCAATAAAACACTGAATATTGACAACATATGAATGTCACACCCCCTCTCCATCGACATATTTTACAATCAAGCGAAACGCAACAAACACGGTGAAATATGAACAAAGGGTAAAAAAAACCCACTTACTATCTGATATATCTGATACATCACTAAGCTTTAGAACTTTGCTGTAAAAATCGCCTTCCGCGTCTGTCCCTGACACCCGCATTACAGGCTGGCCGCTGTGGAAACACTCTGTGGAAATGCTCCCCACTCACAGTGCTTGGTGCTTCGTCTGAGCTGCTGTGACTTAGATTACCATAGTAACTAGCAGTGTTGGGTTAGTTACTGAAAACCAGTAACTAGTTACAGTTACTAGTTACTTTATTTCAAAAGTAACTCAGTTACTAACTCAGTTACTTACACCAAAAAGTAATGCGTTACTGTGAAAAGTAACTATTTAGTTACTTCTTTTTTTCTTTTTCTTTTTTTTTTAAAGCTCCCATTAATGCCCTTTTTGCCTTCATTTCAGTACTGTTATTGCACTGGAGAATAATACAATCTGTTGATCAACTTGACATACATTTTTATTTTCCTTTTAACATAATGAATGAAAAACAGTGCAACATAAAAAGGCATTCCTCCTTTCTTTAAACTTGGACCAATGACCATTAATAAAAAACAAGTTTAAGTGCAACATAAGAAGAAACATCATCTTCCTTGAAACATAGGTAGTGAAATAAAGCCTGACATCTGGAGTGATGCTGCTGTCTTCCACACTTGGAGCCATGGATTGTAGAATCCTTGTTTTCAGTGGCAGGATCATTGACACAGATGGTGAAGTTTCAGTGCTCAGTAGAGATGGAACACTTTTAAGCACCTGGAGGACCTCATCTGCCACTCTCACATCATCATCAGACAGGGTGACATTTGTCTTCAGGGTGTTGTGGGTCAATGCAGAGTATATAGCTGCCTGCTGCTCCAACATATCATAAGTGGAGTTCCACCTCGTTGGGACATCATGTATGAGCAGGTAGCTTTAGCATTTCTTGCTTTGTCTTAAGCACATGAGCAGCTGTTGTGCTTGGGTGGAAGTAAGAAACCTTCCTGATCCTCCCAAAGAGGCGCTCCATCCTATTGACTGAGATTCCCTTCTGTGATGCCAAATTCACTACATGTGCAAAGCACCTATCTGTGGTCCCAGTCCTGCCTCATTCTCTGTAATTATTAGATTTTTGGCATTATCACGTGTGACTGGGATATCTTTATCTTCCATTCCTCCACTGCTTGTGTCAGCACCTGCGCAAGGTGACTCTCGTAGAGGGGGCGTGTCTTCTCATCTCCCAGTCTGCTGTGATGAAGTGAGCGCTTATAGTTCCGCTGGACGTCCACCCGTCTGTCATGAGCGCAACAGCTGATGCTCGGGATAGTTCATCCACAACTTTTTTCTTCTCCTGCTCATAAGGATCTGGCACAATCTTATTGCTGAAGTGGGTGCGCGACGGGATGTCGTAACGTGGTTCAAGCACGTTCAGCATGTGTTTAAAACCCTTGTTTTGCACAACCGAGTCTGCACTTATAAACACACCGATTCAATGGCGCTGGGCGTTCAAGCTCCTCCGTTACTCCGCTCGCCATGACCATGCTGTGTGTGGACTGAACGTGACAACAACTTTTTTTTGTTTGTTTCATATATCAAACCGCGGATCACCTCCCCCCACACACACACACATAGACCGCGCCTCTTTTCTTCTCTCCGGCTTGTGACAGAGGAAGATTCAGAAGAACGCGACACCGCAGCGCTTCTGTTTCTAGCCGATACTACATCAAAAGTAACGTAAAATAACGCAGTAACGCATCATGTAGTAACGGTAACTAAATTACTGAATAAAAAAAAATAACGCGTTAGATTACTAGTTACCGCCGAAACTAACGGCGTTACAGTAACGCGTTACTTTGTAACGCGTTAGTCCCAACACTGGTAACTAGTATATCATGCAAAAGCGCAGATTTCAATTATTGAAATACTTTGTATAGTTCGAGACTTACGGTCATTTGAAAACATCACTGCACATTATAATGGCAGCTACAGTGTCCATCTTAAAGATCTAAAAAAAATTATTTGGGAATGTCTGGCGGGCCAGTTTGAAAAGCTTAACAGGCCTTAATTTGCCCAGGTCTGATCTAGAGGAAACCCTGAACACGCCAACATTTTGTGTCGATGCCCTTGTTGAACACTAAAACTTAGTAGCATTTGTACAAGCTGCTGTGAGATTTATGGGGTTTATGCAAACTTGACAATTTTTTTTTTTATCTGGAACTGCTTTCAAGCCCCGTGGTTAGTCTAAGACACAAAAAGTGCAACATCAGAAAAAAACATTAATTCTCCTCACAATTTCTTCGTGGTATAACCAATGTGAAAAGCGTAACTATTTGGGGATTTATATTTGGATTCAGCCAGTGGAAAGCCTTGTTGTAGACATTTTAGTGGTCTACAGCAAGGCGGCGAATAACAAAGAGACCAAAAGTCAAGAACAGTAGCTCCTTAGGGCACCAGTCTAGAACTGATGCGATCTGATTGCTTATTTTCTTGTGACATATGAATGGAGTCCAAAACCAGCTCGATATTGGAGGTTTGGAACTGGCGACGACTGCATTTCAAGGACGTTTTTAGGATTAGAATCCAGAGACGGTAAGTACTGCTACATGAACCGCTGACGGACTCCCTCCCTCAAGGACAACTTTTGACACTCTTTCACCACACTGCAGCATCCCAACCCCCCGCCTTTAAACGGAGCTCTCGTTGCATTCGTCTCCTGGGGGTGTACACTCACCAGACCCCCATCCAGGTCAGGGGCCTACAAGCACATTCACACATCCGCAGAGTAGCACAAACACACACTCACCACACAGAGCCGCTCTTGCCACCTACTTGTGTTACATAACACCATGACACTGCCTACCCATCCACCAGCTAAGCTCCGCCAATAACAGGAGGCTCTTCACCACTCAGGCACGAGAGAAAAAAAATCTACGCCTCTCCACATGGAATCCTCATTTCATATACGAGGACAGGTCCCGTGAGGGGTTTTTCGCTTAATGGCTCACGTCTGCCCCGACTTGGAAAAACAGAGATTTCAGGCCCAGCGTGACAACGCGACAGTAGGCGGCCAAAAGGATTTCTTTTCAAAGTGGACTACTAGCTCGCCAACGCACTGAAAGTAGGGTCCTATTTACTAAAAGCTTGTGAGGCACGAGGGGAGAGACCACAGGAAGATTGGTTTTATCAAGTAAAAGAGACAGAATGCGGCTTTGAATGAGCTGGGGCCCTACATTAGCCGCCAATTTGTTGGAGGCCAAAGCCAGACTTGGTGCCAGATTCTGACACAACAAAAAGACACTTTTTGTGGGATGAGGTCTCTTGGTGCCAAATATGTGAAAAGCCGCAATTTACTAGTGTGAGTTTCTTCACAGACTCTCGCTCGACATGAGTAATGCCAGCTATTGCTTGAATACATTGTGTTTTTTGACAAAAAACATCCATCCATCCATTTTCTATGAAGGTCTCAGGTAGGCTGCAGTAGGGATGTGTCAATGGATCAGACACTGATCAGTATCGGACAATTTTCTTGAATAAATATGTGTGGCCTTTGCCAATTAATGTCGATCATAAACGCAGATCCCTCCGGGTGATATAGTAATTATTTTTAGTCCCCTGGCTGACAAGTTAGCAGCCAATTATGTATCTCCATACACAGTGTGGAGCTGCTCCCCTAAGTTGATAATAATCACTTCCATTACGACAAATAGACTGCAATTCCCAATATCTTCAAGGGGTCGTATTATATATTTGTTTCTACATTTAAAACACTTCCACCTAGGGTTGTACGGTATATCGGTATTAGTATAATACCATTATACTAATGAATCATATTCGGTACTATACCGCCTCTGAAAAGTACCGGTCCGCTAAACTAGCTAAACATGCTTCACTACAAACCGTAAGTCACCGTCGTCAAAATGTAAACCATTGGTGGATCTACACCTAACATCCACTGTAATGATACCAAGTACAGGAGCGTATCTAGTCAATACTACTATGATTACGTCGATATTTTTTGGCATCACAACACCTTTTTTCGTTTTTTAAATTTTTTTATTATGTTTATAAACTCAGGAAATATGTCCCTGGACACATGAGGACTTTGAATATGACCTATGTATGATCCTGTAACTACTTGGTATCGGACTGATACCCAAATTTGTGGTATCAACAGAAGTGTAGATAGAACATGTTAAAAGAGAAAGTAAGCAGATATTAACAGTAAATGAAGAAGTAGATTAATAATTCATTCTGTACCACTTGTCCTTAATATTGTTGACAAAATAATACAATGGAAAATGACACAATATTTTACTGCATATGTCAGCAGCTAAATTAGGAGCCTTTGTTTGCTTACTTACTACTGAAAGACAAGTTGTCTTGTATGTTAACTATTTTATTTAAGGACAAACTTGCAATAAGAAACATATGTTTAATGTATCGTAAGATTTTTTGTTAAAATTAAGCCAATAATGCAATTTTTTGTGGTCCCCTTTATTTAGAAAAGTACCAAAAAGCATCGAAATAATTTTGGAACCAGTACCAAAATATTGGTATCGGACAACACTACTTCAACCATATAATATGGTGGTTCTTTCGCACAGGTGATGCGTCATGACCGGAATCTCCATTTTATTTACGTGCCTCCACTTCAACTGTGTTCTCTCCCCGCCAGCCATGTTGTAGTTTTTGGAAGGGATGTTCTGATACCAATTTTTTTCATTCCGATCCAATACTGATACTTTGGATTAAGGGACCTGCCGATACCGAGTACCGATTAAGATGCAAGTTTAGGCAATTTTTCATCTAATTTGAAATCTTACAAGAACAAAAAGAAGTATAAGTGACAGTGTTGGCGCTAGGAATTTTCAAAATGAGGTCCCAGGGACCCCATCAAGTCATAAAAATGGGGTCCCATAGAAAATTTTCCGGGTCCCACTTTTTTGTAACCGTTTTGAAAACAAATGATAAATGTATGCATTATCCTGTTGTATCTCACATTCTTTATTGTGTTTTGGAAAAAGGTTGTCATAAACGTTACTTAATTCATTTTAAAAAAATAATACAAAAGAAAAAAAAATGTATGCATGTAAATGTATTCAGTTATAAACATTCATTCACTTTCTTCTTTTCTTCGGGGATCTAAACGTTACCGCTGCCGGTAGTTTTTTCTATATTTGTATTTAATAAGTTCTAGGTGTATCTATTTCAGTATAAAAGTGAAAAAAGTTATTTGCTTCGGTCATGAAATTTTGATAATCGTGTGCCAGGGCATACATACATTATTTATGTAACGCTTAAATCCCTAGAGCAGGGGTCCCCAAACTTTTTGACTCGGGGGCCGCATTGGGTTAAAAAAAATTGGCCGGGGGCCAGGTTGTATATATATACAGGTAAAAGCCAGGAAACAGAATGGACCGACACCAGCAGATGACATGGCACCCCAAACCATCACTGATGGTGGAAACTTTACACTAGACTTCAGGCAACGTGGATCCTGTGCCTCTCCTGTCTTCCTCCAGACTCTGGGACCTCGATTTCCAAAGGAAATGCAAAATTTGCTTTCGTCAGAAAACATGACTTTGGACCACTCAGCAGCAGTCCAGCTGGTGTCGGTCCACTCTGTTTCCTGAGATCCAGGGTCAACGCAGCCGTCTACCAGCAAGTTTTAGAGCACTTCATGCTTCCTGCTGCTGACCTGCTCTATGGAGATGGAGATTTCAAGTTCCAACAGGACTTGGCGCCTGCACACAGCGCAAAATCTACCCGTGCCTGGTTTACGGACCATAGTATTTCTGTTCTAAATTGGCCCGCCAACTCCCCTGACCTTAGCCCCATAGAAAATCTGTGGGGTATTGTGAAAAGGAAGATGCAGAATGCCAGACCCAAAAACGCAGAAGAGTTGAAGGCCACTATCAGAGCAACCTGGGCTCTCATAACACCTGAGCAGTGCCAGAAACTCATCGACTCCATGCCACGCCGCATTAACGCAGTAATTGAGGCAAAAGGAGCTCCAACCAAGTATTGAGTATTGTACATGCTCATATTTTTCATTTTCATACTTTTCAGTTGGCCAACATTTCTAAAAATCCCTTTTTTGTATTAGCCTTAAGTAATATTCTAATTTTGTGACACACGGAATTTTGGATTTTCATTTGTTGCCACTTCAAATCATCAAAATTAAATGAAATAAACATTTGAATGCATCAGTCTGTGTGCAATGAATAAATATAATGTACAAGTTACACCTTTTGAATGCAATTACTGAAATAAATCAAGTTTTTCAAAATATTCTAATTTACTGGCTTTTACCTGTATATATATATATATACATATATATATATATATACACACACACACATATATACATTGTCTTTATAATCCGTTTTGTCATTTAACATCAATTAACATTGATGTTCATCAACATTTAACATTGTCATGTTATCGATGGGAAAATTAATTTTTAGACAATATGATTTGCCTGAGCAGCTAGGAGACACCAATAGCAACAAGCGGTAGAAAATGGATTAGAAAGGAAAGATTAAAAAATAAAAAATAAAAAACTTTTTTTTAACTTGGGACTTCCTGTGGGCCGGATTTTGGATGCTGGGGGGCCCGCGGGCCGTAGTTTGGGGACCCCTGCCCTGGAGTCTACATCAACTTCAGATCTATCCGTCAATTCTAAGTTTTTTGTGGGTTTTGTTTTTTTTCTTTGTTTTTTTTTTCTCTGTTTTCTGCCCTTTTTGTGAAAGAAAACTATGTTCTTTTTTGGCAAACACACAAAATATGCAAAATCTTCCACAAAAAATATTTTTCAAAGTGGAATATTTGACTTATGGAGCCTTGGATAGGTCAATAGTTCATAAAAACATTGATTTTTGATTCAATATTATGTGTTGAGCAGTTTTAAAGAAAAAGAACAGCTTTGCCTCTTCTCACTCCGGCGCTTACCAAAGGCATGCGGTAAATTTAGGCCTGCGCTTATAAATTTGAGTGTGATGTAAGGATACCATCATGAAAAGCACATTTAATAAAAAAAACGTTATTATGGTCTTACCTTTACTTATAAATGAAGTCCATTTGCAGCTCCTTCTGAACAAAAGCATCGATAACTTGTTTATAGAAGTCTTCCTTATCTTTCTTCAGTTTTAAAAGTCTCTCTGTCTCGATGGAGATCTTCCTTTAATTATTACCTCCTGCTTCGATTGAAAGTCCAGTTTAGAAAACTGTTTTATTTTAGATATGTAATCCTCCATGTTAAAAGTGCAAGCGAGAGGAAAAAATAAACGATTGCTGCTAACTTTTGCTGCTTGTTGTCACTTCTTCTGCAGCCGAGTAGTCGCAAGCAGGATCACTAGCACCCTCTACCACCAGGAGGCGGGAGTCATTTAATGACTCATATTTGACACACGCAGCTACGGTATATTAATAAAACATAGCTGCTTACTGTTCTTTTTAACATATTCAATAGCTTGGACTTTAAATCCTACTGAATAGCTCTTTATCTTCTTCCCTTTATGCGATTTTAAATTATTGAAATCAGCCTCCTACATTTTGAAAATGATGACAGGTGAAGTGTCACTCGTGACGTGACGAGTTTGACCCGGCGGAAATTCTAGGCAGGCGCATACTATATACCCGGCGGCAATTCAAGGAAATACGGTATGTTTTTGTTTATTTTAATGGTATTTTTAGAATGTACCGTGGGCCTTTAAAACATTAGCTGCTGGCCGCAAATGGCCTCCGGGCCACACTTTTGACATCCCTGCTCTAGATAATAAAAAATTAAATCTGATAAGTCTATCGATAAAAAGCAGAGCCAGGCGACGCATGCGTGTTTATCATAACGCACAGTCACCATCTCTGCTTCAGTAACCAATGATGGTGATGACGTCACTGTCAGCGATGCGAGCAACACTTGAGCCACTTCTCCAAGAGACTCCTTTTGAACACTCCTCGCACATTAACACTTCAAAAGGCAAATAATTGCCCCATTTGTTGACCTGCAAAGTATGTTTTTGGGGTGGAGGAGTCTGGTCGGGTGCTGGTTAGCTTGAAGCTAACAGCTAGCCTGTCTCCATCCTCGAACAATGTTGATCCAACGGGAGATAAAAGTGAAGTTTCCATGGACTCACAAAGACTAAAACGACTCAATTACTGGAGCCATGGCACAGGATGAAGTAAAAAAGGTTGACTTTACACTCACCTTAGTGTTGACCATGAAGTCTTTGTTTTGACAGCCCCTCGCGGTAAAGCTGTCCGACTGCAAACTGAAGCAGTATTTGTGATTGATAAAACTTTCGGCTAATCTAAATTTATGACCAATAAAAATGCAATAAACGGGGACGGAAATTTGACCCGGCAAATATAAACAAAACAAAACACCGGCGAAAAGAAAGCAAACCGGAGTCATGACACAAAGACGGCAGGGTCGGTAAAAAAATAATTAAAAATCCACGTCCCGGGGATGCGCGAACTTCCGGAAATTTGCGTCCTTTCTGATTTCAATGCGTAAAAAGACCAAAAAAAGTGCGTTAGCGCCAACACTGCATGATATTACTTTTATTTCTGTAAAATTTATCAGTTTGACAGTAACCATTTCAGTATCAAAAGTAGTGAAAAGACCTAAAATTCAGCATTCAAAGGTAAACAGTTTCTCAAATTACGTCCAGGCACAACTATATTCATATTTGTCGAGCATCATGGCCAGTTTCTCGGTAATAGACACAGCAGTGTGTGACCCACGGAATTTACTGGCATGCAAAACAGCACTTAACCGGGTAAAAGATGAAGCCTCCCGGCTGACCCAATGTGCTGTTAAGCTAATCACTGATAAAGACCTGACATCACTGCTCCAAATATCGGTCTTGAAGCTGACAGAGTCCGCACCTTGTAATTTTGTGGAGATGAGTTCGCTAAAAGTCTAACACAGGTCGGGAAGGGCTTTTTCGGTCATACATTTATGACCAGGCAAGCAGTTAAGTGGCTCCATATACTCCATTAAGCGGCAAAATCCTGCATTGTCCACCACCAAGAGGGGCTGATCATCCAGTACTATGAATTCGATTAGTTTACCGCAATTTAGTTTACCGCAATTTAGTTGACTATCCCTGCTGTAAAGTAACAGTACTCTTATTTAGAGTATAATTGTTGACTACTCTACCTATCTCTAGATGTTGTATGTAATCTATGGTATCTATGGCATGGACAAACAGCTCATTAGCATTAAAGCTACGTACGGACTAATGCTGTCCCGATACCAATATTTTGTTACCGGTACCAAAATTATTTCGATACTTTTCTGTACTTTTCGATACTTCTCTAAATAAAAGGGGCCCACAAAAAAATGCATTATTGGCTTTAGTTTAACAAAAAATCTTACGGTACATTACACATATGTTTCTTATTGCAAGTTTGTTCTTAAATAAAATAGTGAACATACAAGATAACTTGTCTTTTATCAGTAAGTAAGCAAACAAAGGCTCTGAATTTGTCTGCTGAAGTATGCAGTAACATATTGTGTCATTTATCATTCTATTAGATTGTCAAAATGATTAAGGACAAGTGGCAGAAAATGAATTATTAATCTACTTGTTCATTTACTGTAAATATCTGCTTACTTTCTCATTTAACATGTTCTATCTACACTTCTGTTAAAATGTAATAATCACTTATTCTTCTGTTGTTTGGATGCTTTACATTAGTTTTGGATGATATCACAAAGTTGGGTATCAATCCGATACCAAGTCGTTACAGGATAATACATTGGTCATAATCAAAGTCCTCATGTGTCCAGGGACATATTTCCTGAGTTTATAAACATAATATAATTTTTTTTTTAAACGAAAGAAGATGTTGTGATGCCAAAAAAACATTGACGTAATCATAGTAGTATCGACTTGATACGCTCCTGTACTTGGTATCATTACATTGGATGTCAGGTGTAGATCCACCAATGGCGTTTGTTTACATTTTGACGCCGGTGAGCTACGGTGTGTAGTGAAGCATGTTTAGCTATTCCTCGTCCTGCAGGGATGGTACTTATAAGAAACGTACTTTATTTGTCGCCATGGAGGCGAGGATTAGTGATTTAAAAGTAGCTAAAACACTGCAGACTGGGGCTGAACGTTAGCTGCTAGCTAGCTAGCCATGTCTTAAAGCGCCTCTTCCGGTGGGCGTTTTAGTGTAATACCTTCCCATTTATTGTTAGTTTTTAAGCCAAAATGCCTCCGTTCTAACTTATCTGTCTACACACTGTGTCTGCTTGTAAGTACTCCGTGATTGTGCACAACCTAACATGCTCATCTGCTCGTAAACCAGCAATGACACGATGTGACTACGACAGGGGCACGGGGGGTGGTGAGCCGGTACTTTTCAGAGGCGGTATATGATATGATTTATTAGTATCGCGATTATAAAAATAGTTGGCGATTAATTTAGTCATCGATTCGTTGGATCTATGCTATGCGCATGCGCAGAGGCAACGTTTTTTTTTGGTTTTTTTTACCTTTATTTATAAACTGCGACATTTACAAACAGCTGAGAAACAAACAGCTGAGAAACAGCTGAGAAACAATAATAACAGGTGTACCGAACGAGTTTCCACACGGACATATTAAGTAGCGTACTGCACGTTGTGTAAACAATACTCAAAATGCCGGACATTTAAAGCATTTATGAAACTCCACCCTGAAAGCCCCGCAAAAGAGGACATGTCCGGTGAAAAGAGGACGTATGGTAGGGCCTAGCCCGTTAGCTGCTAGCATGCTGGCAAAAAAGGACATGACCGGTGATAGCATGCTAGCAGCGACCGGGCTAGGTCCTGACCATACGTCCTCTTTTCACCGGACATGTCCTCTTTTGCGGGGCTGTCAGGGCGGAGTTTCTTAAATGCCTCAAATGTCCGGCATTTTGAGTTGGGGTTGCGTGTATTTTCAATGTACGTTCAGGATTAAGAAGGGGTTAAAACACAACAAGTTGTGCGCGCAGCAGCATTCGTGAGGGAGGGGGAAAGACAGAGAGAGTGAGAGAGTTGTGATAAACGTGCATGCATCGCCAGGCTCTGCTTTTTATCCATAGATTTATCAGATTTGATTTTTTATTATCTATAGCAGGGGTGTCAAAAGTGTGCATTTTTGTAACATTTTCCTTGTTTTATTTGGCAAGTTGAAAGAACATGGCACCAGAATGCTGTTTTTTTCCCAATAAAATACTGGAAAGGATAGATATGTAGTTTGTCTTTTTTATCCGATTATTAATCGATTAATCGAAGTAATAATCGACAGATAAATCGATTATCAAATTAATCGTTAGTTGCCACCCTAATCGCGATACAACCCTAATACGGACACGGCTACAAGGCTTTTTAACAGACAACATCTTATAATCAAGGCTATATTTTGGCCAATAAAAAATGTAATATGGGACCTACTATAGTTTAACTTCCCCTACTGGCGGTCAGTTGAGGCTGTGTCAACAGCGCCCCTGCTGGTTGCAGCCAAGTAATACACTCCATTTTGCCTCAACTGCTTCAAGACAAGGTTAATTCATGGTTATGTCCACCTTTAGGCTTGTTAACCTTCCTGTACATTACAGCAACAGAATTCCTCGCCACACACAGGACGCTAGGGCCCGATTCATGCCATTTAGTGCTGTTATTGTTCCAGTGCAGTATTTACTTACTTGAGTTCTTCCTCGTAGGCATACCAAAAACCGAGAAAGACCATTATTTGGAAAATAGCATCAAACTACTGAAGGAAGCCCTTTTCATGCCCGAGTCCTCAGCAAGCAGAAGCTCATCCAAAAGAGGCGCCATTAGAAACGGCATGAACACAGCCCTGAGCGACTACTCTCAATGGGCCTTGCAAAGTCTGTTCACCCATAGGAGCATTCAGCCTCATTTATAACACAGCATCACATCAGCAACACCAGCATTTTTCCAAGGGAACAAATGTTGCTCTCTAAATAATAAATACTTCCAAATATTAGCATCTAGTGCCGCAAAACAGCAAGCTTTTGTGTATTTTAGTTCAAACATGTGCAATCTCACGACTGGGGTCCTGGCCTTTTATCATATCGGGCCTTTCTGCCCGTGGCTTTCGTTTATTAGCACAGGAAAAAAATGCCCAAACACTCCCCATAACTGTTATGATTTAGGTTTATTCTTAATAAATATTGCAGTTCCATAAATGATAACAGAACAAGTTCAAAACGGGTGACAGAGGCTCCTAATTTGGCTGCTGACTTATGCGGTAACATATTGTGTCATTTCCAGTTGTATTATTTTGTCAAAGCTATTATTAATTAACTTGTTCATTTGCTATTAATAGCTGGTTAATTTATTTTATGACGTGGTTCAATCTGCACGTCTGTTAAAACTTAATAAGCACTTATTCTTTTGTTCGGATACTTTGTATTAGTTTTGGGCAACACTACAAGTTTGGGTATCGTTCCAATACCAAGTATCTACAGGTGCAGTATTGGTCATACAAATGCAGATGCCGATACATCCAAGATTTTTCAATGTCGAATGGTTACATTTTGATCACAATTAACAAAAACAATGAAATATTTCTTACTATTTGCTCTGATTTGAAAATGTTGTTTTCTGTCCTTGAAGCCCTCTTGTGTCCAAGGACTTATTTCCTGAGTTTGGCAACAATAACAAAAATGACAAATGATTTTTTATAATAAAAATATCGGTCTAACCGCTGTTGTAGCAACCATATACTAATACTACACTTGGTATCGTAACTGTTGATGTTTGTATCAATTCATCCTATTTTTGTTTACATTCAAGAGGACTAGCGGTTAGCAGTTATCCACCTACTTAGGGCCTGAAATACTAAGATCCGAATACCTTGCGCTAAACAGTACGTGCAATCTATAAAGTAGCCTGTACTATTAGTGGGCGAGTTGCATGCGACCTACTCAGACTGCGTGTGCAATGGTAAGGGGTCCAAACCGCTTTATTTAAATGAGGATTTTCCGTGTACTATACAGGGCATCACCACAGAGACACTCACATTTACTGCACATTCATGTTATTATGCCCCAACCTGTGGGGATTTCTATGTTTACAAACAAGCAAGAGACATCTATCACTTATTATGGGCATTTTAGAAGCAGTCCTGCAGTGCATCGACATTGACACCACTTTTTTTTACCACTGAAGGTGCATGGGAGAGACGCTGTACTACTTTGCTCGAGACGCAAAAATTGCATACTACCAGAAGTTTTTATCATGTAGGATATATGTTAGGAATATACATTCTATGTGGAAAAAAAGAATGTCATTAAAAAAATATTAAAAGACACCAAAATGCAATTTGATTTATTTTAATCAGCCCCTTAAGTCATCAAGAAGCTGTGGAATTATTCATTCATTCCTTTTTTTTCATTTATTTATTTATTTCAGGCAATGACGTAAAAAAGTACAAAGTTGACAACACATAATAATATAAATGAATATAGTGCAAAAGGTAATGTATAGTATGTAATGCATGATTGTCCAGTTTTGCCTGAAAGGGAGTGGGAAGAAGATACTTTATTGAATCCCACCCCCCGTTTTTCTCCATTCAGTGATTATTCACATGAGTTTCACTCTTACTTTGTTCAAGGATTATAATACAGATGTTGTACCATAGTGGCATTACCACAGGTAACAATAATTATTACACTGTAACAACAATTTGTATCAACAATGTAGGAATAATGAATATACCAACAATGGTAATAGACAACATAGCAATAATGGTAAGGAAACATTGAGCACATGTTAACACTTTGAGACAGACTACAGCAGCAGGTCAAATTAAAGACCCTCATCTCTATATTTGAACCAGACCCCATGTTTGTATAATAGTTTAAATCGATTGATAGTTTGGCATTGCTTGTGTTGTAAGTCCAGTTTGTTCCATAGTTTTACTCCGCATACAGACACACAAAAACGTTTACGAGTGGTTTGAGCTCTCGGCAATAAGAAATATCCAAAGCCTCTCAAGGTATGAACCTGCACTTGTCTTATAAAAAACGTTGTAGATCAGGCGGCAATAATTTGTTAAATGCTTTATATAAGATTATTAAAGTATTATATTTAACAAGGTCATCAAATTATAAAAGGATGTTGCTGAATAGACAATGTGTCTAATATGTTTTATAATATTGTATTGTAAATGTAAAAAGGTTGTGACCATAACCCGAGAAGTTGATCAACTCTGAATTGGACCCAGGGATTGTGAGAAAGACATGAAAAGACGCCACTTTTTTTTTTTTTAAACCTGCATGATGATTGGGATTAATTCTTCATCTAAACAGGAAGATACGTGCAACTAATCAGTTGGCATCCCAGTGAGAGAAAACATTGTACATTAGGTGATTGTTTTATTATGTTCTCAGTTTGGATTTCTTGTTTAGCAATTAGCAATAATGCTGAATCTATTTCTAAAACTTGTAGCTCATTGTCCTCAGATTCAGGCTCAAAAAGATAAGCTTCTGGATCAGCATTTGTCCCAAAGTAGTCGTTGTTGGCTTTGATTAAGTCTGCCATGATTAGCAGTAGTTGTTGTTGAAGGAAATGGCAAATGTGGTGATGCATCTGTAAAATGAAGCCACAGTGTATGCTTAAAATGAGCAAAATACGTCAATATTACATGTGATTATGAATGTGCCTGTTATTACATTACAAATATACCGTATTTTCCGGACCATAGGGCGTACTGCCGATGAATGGTCTATTTTTGATCTTTTTTCATATATAAGGCGCACCGGATTATAGGGCACATTAAAGGAGTCATATCATTATAATTTTTTTCTACATTTTAAAACACTTCCTTGTGGTCTACATAACATGTGATGGTGGTTCTTTGTTGAAAATGTTGCATAGATTATGTTTTACAGATAACCTTCAAGCCGTTTTCTGACAGTCGCTTACGGAAGCGCCGATTTGTGGGCGGTCCTATTTACGTGGCTCACCTTCGACAGCCTCTTCTCTCCGCCATCTTTGTTGTAGCCGTGTAGCGTGCAAGGATGGGAGTGGAAGAAGTGTCAAAAGATGGAGCTAACTGTTTTAATGACATTCAGACTTTACTTAAATCAATAACAAAGCCGCATCTCCTCATCTGGAAACAACAACAACGCCGGAAATGTGTCCTGTGAAAAACCGTCTGACCGGAAATAATAATAATTAAAGTTCCTTGGGTGAATAATGTAAACTCACTATACCGGTATGTTTTAGCGCTTTCATGGCGAGTTTACTGACAGATATAAGTAAGAACTTTACACTACTTTATATTAGAAATGGCAACAGCGGAGAATGAATGTCCCATAACAAGATAGAGAAAAACAAGAAGCTTATTGACTACAGTGGACTACAAAGGTGGAAGCGCGCAATTTTTCAGGATTTACAAATACAGATCAGCAGGTATAGATAAGAAAAGTTGCTTTTGCATAATATTGCGAACCAAAACGCCAGATAATATGTCTTACCTTATACACACACCATAATAATACTTGTATGTTGAAGCACAGTACAATCCATCAAGCGGTGCGGCTTCATAGCTTACCAAAGTCGTACTATAACATTGTGACAGATTTTTGAGCCCCGTGTGTGATGTTCTATATTTTCAATGGAACTTATAAAATATTGGTATTGTACACTTGAGTCGTATTGCAATCATATTGCAGTCTACACGTATCTCTTATGTATGACTGCCATCTACTGGTCCCACTTATCATTTCACCACGTACCAAATAAAATAGCTTCGAGGTGGGTAAGCTCAACCAAACATATTCCTTACATTAGGCGCACCGGGTTATAAGGCGCACTGTCGAGTTTTGAGGGAAAAAAAAGGATTTTAAGTGCGCCTTATAGTCTGGAAAAAACAGTACATACAGCATGTATATAAAACATTGATGGAGGTTTTAAGAGCCCTTAATAAGCAGAATAGAGCAACTCCTATTACCTGAATTGTTGGCTGACTTTGCTAGCGTGTATTTTCGAGTTAGAATGCATAAAAAAAGAAAAAGATTGAGATTGCGATTAATGCCACAACTGGTGGAAAAGTGTATTTAACTGAGTACTGCTGTGGCCCATACGGACCACAGATAAGAAACAGATATTTGTTGGACGCCCTCTGCCTAAGAATTGATCGATTTAATCGGTTAATCGTTGCAGCCCTAAACCTATTATTAATTTACAAAACAAGGGCACATGTTTGTTCCTTTCATAAATCCCAGCAAGTATCATCTATTGGTGGAAAAGTCACACACAGGTAAACATTCAGCCACTGTGAACCAGAAAGGCTAAATCTCAGAACCGCTGTTCCAAACTATTAAGAAGCCGCTCTGTTTTAGAAGTTTCAACCGAAAACAGAAGAAGAGTGACTGTAGTCCTTGAGGGGCCGTAGAAAACGCAGTTCACATAGCCCTCCACATGACAGAAACCCTGGGTCATGGCCAGTGGGATTCAGCTGTGGAACAACTTAGGCTATTCCATTAAGGGAGAGCAGGAAACGGGGTATAAACAGCAATAGGGGTCCCGTTACACTTCCTCTCCAATTATTTTCCAGAGTATCAAACATCTCTTCGCTCCTTGGAGTAAACGAACAAATGTGACCAAAATGTCTCCAAGTTGAGCAGCGCAACTTATAAAAAGAAGAGCTGACAATTTAAGTTATGGGCAGGTGAAAAAAGAAATGTTTGCATGTCGAGCCCCTTTTGAAAAGTAGCAAACACGAGGCCAGAAAGCGTGTCAGGACACCATCAAAACAATGACATTGCCTAAAGGAATGTTGGACCTGGGTGATAAGATGCGTGGTGAACATGCTGCAGTCACACGACGGCTCACTTATGAAAGCTTGTGAATGTCCTTGAAGAGAAAGAAGGGGAAAAATCTGTGACTTTTCCTGAAGCTATTAAAGGAATTACATTGAATTTCCACAGCACTGCATCCTTTAAATAGTCTGTGTTCTCTCAATGACACACTTCTCCAAGAGGAGCAGGACATGGCTTCTTGGTTATAACGAGCGTGCGCACAAACGGGTCACACTTTCTCAACATTTTTTTTTTCAGCCAGGAAAAGTCAAAAGAAAAGAGGTCAACCTAAGCCAGATCGCTGCCTTTTCTGCGTGCTTTCATGTCAAAAAATGTTTGTATGCATTAGGGATGGGCGACATGCCCTAAAATCTATGTTGCAATATTTTTTGCAGCCTCCTGTGATAATGATATGTTTCTCAATATATTATTTGGTATATATAAATGATAACAGAAATATTTTAAACATTTAACAAAAAAACCGAACTATACATCCGACCCTGCGGTTGTATATATATATTTGTTTTAAATATTATTAATCTACTTTTGATATCTGGCTACTTTCTATTGTAACGTGGCTTGATTTATACTTCTGTTACAATGAAATAGACCGGGGGTGTCTAAGCTTATTGTCTGGGGGGCTACATTGGGCTAAAAAGATTTGGCCGGGGGCCAAAAGCCAACTGCATGCAGAGTAACCATATGAATGTGTGTGTGTGTGTGTGTGTGTGTGTGTGTGTGTGTGTGTGTGTGTGTGTGTGTGTGTGTGTGTGTGTGTGTGTGTGTGTATATATATATATATATATATGTATGTATATATATACATACATATATACACACACATATACAGTATATATACACAGTATATGTATATATAACCTATATATTATGCTTTGTGTCATAATGGTTATGGTTATGATTTATTTGTTAAACAAGTTACAATAAGGGACATCAAACGTTACATTTCCACAAATTAAGATAAGTCAAAAGGAGTAAGAAGAAGCAAAGCTTAAACTGTATTTAATCCTAACCCTTCCCTGTGTCTTTACTCATAGTTCATTAACATCCTAAATTTGAAATGTTTAAGTTAAATTCACTTCCTTTGTGAAATAAATTACAGTGTTGGTGAAAAAAACGATAAATCTCCATAATAATGATAAAATCAATGGCAATGTGAAATGCCATTGTTATTTTTAGAGCCACTGTCTCTGAATAGCAGCCAAACTACTTTTGTGCTTCCAGAGGAAATAATGCACATAGATATGTTTATACATTCTGACATAGAAGCACTGTTTTTGCTGTCCACCTCTCACAGAGCGTCATATTTGCATTTAATATTCTGTTGTCTTCCGTCGCTGTCCTTTCTCTCCACCCCGCCGATGATCAGGGCGACGGAGGGTAGAAATAACATACCGAGACTATTTTTCCCTTCTAACACTCACTTGTCTCTGTTCTCCCTCTGCTTATAAATCTCACTCATTTTATTCTTATTTCCGTAAGTATTACTCGTCCTTTTGTGTCACTCGCTACGCTTCTCTCTCATCTGTCTCTGCATTCAGAGTCGCCATGTTTACCGCCTAGAATGCACAGATTTGATTGACTGAGCAGCATCATGTGGGCTAGTTTAACTCGCAAGCAATTGGTATTGGTAAGCAGACTATTTCCTGATCGGATAAACAAATACCGTAAAGCAGGCCTGGGCAATTATTTTGACTCGGGGGAGAAATTTATAGAAAAATATCTATCTAGGAACACTAATACAAAACCTCACAATAATGTCTGACTGAATGCTACAAACATTAAGACAGACCGCCTTAGAAAATGGAATGGAATTTTAAATTTTTTTTACTGAATGAGACACCCAGAATGTACATGAAAATAAAGAATGTGGGATTTACAATATTAACTATGAACAATAAAACACTGAATATTGATAACATATGAACGTCACATCCCCTCTTGATTGACATTAATTACCATTTTTCATTTTCATTTATTTATTTATTTCAGGCAATGACATAAAAAAGTACAAAGTTGACAACACATAATAATATAAATTAATATAGTACAAAAGGTAATGTATAGTATGTAATGCAAGCGAAACACAACAAAAATGCAATGAACGCGAAGGGTAAAAAAAACCCACCTACAATCTGACATATCTGAGATATCACTAAGCATTAGAACTTTGTTGTGAAAATCTTCCGCGTTTGTCCCTGACACCCGCATTTCAGGCTGGCCACTCTGGAAACACTCTGTGGAAACAAACCCCGCCCACACTGCTTGGTGCCTGATCTGAGCTGCTGTGACTTAGATGACCATAGTAACTAGTATATCATGCAAAAGCGCAGATCCCAACCATTGAAATATTTTGTATAGTTCAAGACTTACGGTCATTTAAAAACATCACTGCACATCATAATGGCAGCCACAGTTTCCATCCTGAAGATCTAAAAAAATTATTTTGGAATGTCCGGCTGGCCAGATTGAAAAGCTTAACTGGGCCACATGCGGCCCCCGGGCCTTATTTTGCGCACGTCTGCCGTAAAGTCTATAAAAGCTGCGCAGGTCAAAATAATAGTGCTTCGTCAAAACATCGAATACTCCAATGATTAACTGACTATAGGTCTGTCGAGGTCCGTAAGGGACGGCATCTGGGTCTGGACTCAAACCGCGGTCCGTCAGTTGGTGATCCCTGCTTTCGGGTGTTCAGCGAATCACTCCAAAATTTGGTACACAGCTTTAGGAAACTGACAAACAAGTGTCTGTAAAATCAGAGTAAGGTTGGTTGAAAAACATGGTCTCCATCAAGCATCTAATTGGCCATAAGTCATAGACCATGTTTCTCAATATTAAACAGTAATAACTTTTAAGGATACCGGTCTTACATTTATGCGAGTATGTCTTCCAAAGTATTTCAACCACAACCCAGAGATAGTGTTACAAATGTTAATACAGTTATAGTACGTATGTTGAAAAATTACATATAGATTTCCGAAGACAACCTGTCCTATGATAACCATCATCTATTCTGAGGAGGCACCATTCTTCACTGCGACGGTCTGTACTATCCTACCCAACCTGGATGGGGGCGGATTCTTCCCACAGCCTGTCACGGGACTGCTGGCAGGATGAAGGGACTTGGAGGCATATGCGACTTTCCATCTGTTGCTCACTCACTGCTGTCCAAACCCCTTCCTCAGTCACTAGCCATCTGCTTTCAGCCCTACCCCACTGGCAGGAAACATGAGCACTTCCAACATAGGATATGGATGATGTATACTCTGGAAAATAAAGGAATTCGACCATATCAAGTATTATTGAACGTAGTTATGAATTCGAGAATATAATACAACCTTAGATGAATTTCAATTTCAACTTAATGGGAATATCCATTTGCTTTCGAAGAGGTCCCAGACAATGTACATTTTGTATGTTCTTTGGTCATGCTAATCAAACAGTTGTCCTTCAAATTCATCTATTGTACCCAATATACACTTAAAAATCTAAATTATTTTATTGCACCTTATAACGGATTGGTCATATTTGGTACTATTCTGCCAATGACAACTTCTGTGCAGCATACAGCCACTTTCCAAAAGTCAATTTATTGAGAATAAAAACATACCTAAAGGGGCCATGTCATATGATCAAATGTTGCTCTCCATTTGTGTTTGAGTTAAACCAAATAAAAAATATACCCCAAAAGTCGGGTGAAGAGCTATCCGTTACAGCAATGCATAAACTGTGCCACAGTATTGCTTCGAAGACCTTCCGGTTTTCCTAATGAATAGCTTTAATTAGTTTTTGTTTTATTTCTAATGTATTATACTGTGGTTAGGGATGATGTTCGTTAAGAAATTATCGAGTTCGAGCCCATTATCGAATCCTCTTATCGAACCGATTCCTTATCGAATCTCTTATCGAATCCAGATAGGTTGTTGTGTGTGCACTGAGTTCCAAAAGCCATGGATGTTATGTGACTGGGCCGGCACGCTGTTTATATGGAGGAAAAGCAGACCTGACTGAGGACAGCATGGGGACGTTAAAGGGTGAAGGTTTCAGGTGAGAGAGGACGCTAAAGGCACACCCCCAGTGAGCACATAGTGCTGCTATGTGCTTTGTAAATAAAACAATTGCCGACAAACACATCACCAACATGGACGCTCACTTTCCACATCCTGGTGAAGCACACTGGAGAAGAGGGGACCAGCATGGTAGCGAATCGATACGCACAACGGGGCAAGAGAAGTCGGCTTATACTGTTGTGCTAGCTTGCTCTGCGAATGGACAACGAGACTGACTTTGAAATTGACGAGAGGGAATCTGGCGTGTTTGATGGAGAACTTGCCCAGCTGTTCATTTTGGACAAAGAAGATGAGGACTTTGATGGATTTGTGGATGAGGATTGATCAAAAAATAATGTGAGTACATTGATAAATACTTCAATAAAGTACAACCCAACTCAGCTTTTTAAAACAGCGTCCATGCATGCTAGCGTATGTTTTAAGCTAGTGTATGTTTAACCATGCCTGCGCCCAAAAATATGCTGCGCCTTATTTATGCGTTAAATACAGAAATAGCAGCCATAACTGACACGGCGCCTTTTAATACAGTGCGCCCAATGGTCGCAAAAATACGGTACAGTGGCTTCGATAACGGGAACCGGTTCTCAAAAAAGGATTCGAATCCATGGAATCGGTTCTTTTCTTATCGAACAATAGGGAGAACCGGTTTCGAACATCATCCCTAACTGTGATAAACGTCTGTTTATACTTGTCTAGTCAGGAATGTCCAAATGGAACCTCAGTCCATATCATTAATGAAGATGTGGTTCTTAGTAGGTGTCCTGATACAATTTTTGGGGTACCAATGATGGGGCCTTGAATATTGGCCGATAACGATATTGATCTGATACAATATCAACACGAATAATCCATAGTTTTATCATTTTGTAGTGTGGAATGTTAAAAAAGGTTGGATGAAGGGACATTACTGAACATCCTATTTATTATTAACCACGGAATTAACTACTGCTGACTTTAGGTGGTAGTAGTGTGGGAAAACAATTAATTTTTGGTGTCATTTAGAGGTCACTGCATCGAACAGATCAGTGTGTGTATGCAAAACAATTTCCTTCCTTCAGCTAAACTCAGACCAAACTGAAATCATTGTCTTTGGCCCACAGAAGCAAAGAGAAACTATTATTCGTCACCTTGAGACGTCTTCCTGAAACCTACTAATCAGGTTAGAAATCTGGGGGCAATAATGGACTCAGACTTGAACTTTAACAGCCACAAGTCAATAACATCAGCAGCTTTTTACCACCTGAAAAACATTGCCAAAATCAAACGAATAATCTCCAAATCAGACTAATCCAAGCCTTTGTCTCCAGCAGGTTAAACTACTGTAATGGCCTTCTCACGGAGCTCTCTAAACTAGCTGTAAAGCAGCTGCAGTGCATTCAGAATGCTGCTGCTCGAGTCCTGACTAGAATTAGGAAATACGAATTGTGCTCTATAAATAGTCTTCCCTTGCCTGAGAGGCTACATTAATTAACTATTATGCGGACACAATTGTTACTGGATACTTTTTAATATTAATATGCGTCTTACCTTGGAGACTTTGTATAAGTACGTACTATGCAACTATAATATTACATACTAGTTTATATTGACAAATGTGTTTTAGACTGCAATATTGTTCAATTAACGAATATGGCACCCATTGCCCATGTCTAGCTTGTGTATTATATCGTGTGCTTAGCTGTTGTGTAGCTGCTAGCTCTTAGTAGCCTATGTTAGGGGTCTCAAACTCAATTCACCTGGGGGCCACTGGATGCAGAGTCTGGGTGATGCTGGGTAGTTAAAAAAAAGGTTGCATACTCCTCAGCATGTCTAGTTGTATAATGACGTTTCAAATTGTATGCCTCATGCACCGCAACTTTCTCTGTGCAAATAAAACACGTCGGGGCATAAGACACGTCGGGGCATAAGACACGTCGGGGCATAAGACACGTCGGGGTGCCCCTGTGCTCAACAAAGAAATATTGCATCTCCCACTCTTCCTGGAATTGTCTTTGCTCATCACAAACCTTTCTCTTCACTGCAGGCTTTGAAAAAGACATGTTTGGGGTTTTGGAGTATATTTGTATTTCGCCGACACACGGAGAATAATGTTATTTCCGCAATGTGTGTCGCTCCGCTTTTCCTCCCTACAGTAAAACGGCGGTCGGCGGATAATAGTTATCCCGGGAAAGTACCGGGATAGCGAGCGCAAAAAAGTGTGTTATCCGGCGTCATATAGAAATATATGTAGTGCTCATCGTGTGAGGCAATGAAAATTAAACAATAAAAAAAACAAATAACTAGAGATGTCCGATAATGGCTTTTTTGCCGATATCCGATATTCCCATATTGTCCAATTCCTAATTACCGATTCCGATATCAACCGAAAGCGATATATACAGTCGTGGAATTAACACATTATTATGCCTAATTTTGTTGTGATGCCCCGCTGGATGCATTAAACAATGTAACAAGGTTTTCCACAATAAATCAAGTCAAGTTATGGAAAACAATGGCAACATGGCACTGCCATATTTATTATTGAAGTCACAAAGTGCATTATTTTTTTTAACATGCCTCAAAACAGCAGCTGGGAATTTGGGACATGCTCTCCCTGAGAGAGCATGAGGAGGTTGAGATGGGCGGGGTTGGGGAGGCGAGGTTGAGGGGGGGGGGGGGTGTTAGGGGGTAGCGGGGGGTGTATATTGTAGCGTCCCGGAAGAGTTAGTGCTGCAAGGGGTTCTGGGTATTTGTTCTGTTGTGTTTATGTTGTGTTACGGTGCGGATGTTCTCCCGAAATGTGTTTGTCATTCTTGTTTGGTGTGGGTTCACAGTGTGGCGCGTATTTGTAAGTGTTAAAGTTGTTTATACGGCCACCCTCAATGTGACCTGTATGGCTGTTGACCAAGTATGCTTGCATTCACTTGTGTGTGTGAAAAGCCGTAGATATTATGGGACTGGCCCGGCACGCAAAGGCAGTGCCTTTAAGGTTTATTGGCGCTCTGTACTTCTCCCTACGTTTGTGTACCACTCCGTGTGGCGGCGTTCTAAAAAGTCATAAATTTTACTTTTTGAAACCGATACCGATCATTTCCGATATTACATTTTAAAGCATTTATCGGCCGATAATATCGGCAGTCCGATATTATCGGACATCTCTACAAATAACGGTTTGAATTGGTCCAGGTTATCGGGGACTGTTATTACTGACGGACAGGTGTCGCGGTGTGACTGCAGCCAGGCACGTAAGAAAACCCTCGTCTCCATGGCAACGTCTCTGTCGCTTTCACTCATTTGCCACTTTTCCACTAACGCAGGGGTAGGCAACCCAGAACGTTGAAAGAGCCATTTTGGACCCAAATAACACAACGCTGTCAAGCGGCATTCATATAAAACTTGCGAGCTGCACTAAAATTAAACATTCATATTAAGGTGGGGGCCGCAAAATAACGTCTCGCGGGCCGCAATTGGCCCGCGGGCCGCGTGTCTGAGACCCCTGGCCTATGGCCTCATGTTTACTTTTTGTAAACTGGAAGAAAAGACCAACCAGGTGACATTTAGTTGTTAACTAGCTGTCAAGCTTTGCACAAATAAATGCGCTTAAAGACTGATTTTATCCGAGATTTTAGATATCAGCCGATATCGAAACCGAGAGGTTTTTTACACTTACATATTGCGGTTAATAGTATTCTATCTTTATTTGTCGTTATTCATACTTTCTGAATAAATTATGTGATAATGTTCATCAGTCAACTCATCTGTGTTAATTTTCAATCTATCAAGATGAAAAAATAATATCAAAATCAAATTATAGGATGTTATTTATGTAGTTTGCTCATTTTCCTCGACCGGTGTACTAACATCATGTGTTTGTTTGTTTTTCTACATCCGTCCATCCATTTTCTACCGCTTATTCCCTTCGGGGTCGCGGGGGGCGCTGGAGCCTATCTCAGCTACAATCGGGCAGAAGGCGGGGTACACCCTGGACAAGTCGCCACCTCATCGCAGGGCCAACAGATAAACAGACAACATTCACACTCACATTCACACACTTGGGCCAATTTTTAGTGTTGCCAATCAACCTATCCCCAAGTGCATGTCTTTGTACATGCATGGCATAATCATAATGGACACATTCATAACAGCAGTTTTTGTCATTCCAAAATTTCGGCTCCTTTTTATACTTAGCAAACTCATCCCGTGGGCCGGATAAAACCTGACCCAGCCCGCGGGCCGTACGTTTGACACCCCTGGTTTAGGACAACCCGAGTTCTTAGCATTTATTGAGTTGAACCCCTTTGAAAACTCAGAAATAATGTACTTTATTTATTGAGAGTTTGATGACAATACAATAAAACAGTTTCTTATGCAAAAGAGTTATAATATTAAATTGTTATCTTTTATCTGATTCCCACGGACCCCGTAAAACGTTTTGGGGCAAAATTGCACAACGTCTCTTTTGCGGTAGATGAGATTTATTTTCAACGATATCACTCTAAAAACCTGTAAATGTTTTAATGGATGAAAGTGCTAAATAAGCAGTGCTGCATGCAGCACTGAACAAGTAAGCGATAAAGCACTGATTGAAAGCCAGCTGAATGCAATATGGCACCTCAGCTGAATTAAACATTAGAATGGCGCTATTCAACACTGTCCATTAACACGGTCAAAATATGACGTAGAACAAACAAGCGTCTACTTTTTGAGTTTAGAAGTATATTTGAAATGTTCCATTAATTGAAAAAATATATATAACCAGCCTCTGCACATTTAAAGCCCACAAAAAATATAAGCTGTCCGTCATCGCCAGTGAGAGAGTCTTTGTTCGACAGCACAATGGAGGACTTTCTGCCTGATAGGATAGCGTCACACTCAATGAGCCAAAGCTCCAGCAGGGAAAGGACAGCATGTCGGAAAGGCACTCCAGGACCGTACGGACCTCCAGGGCCCTCAGTCCCAAGCCTATGTGTTTACAGTTTACCAGGTCAGCCCATCTCTGCTGACCTGTGGTCAGGAGCCAGACCAGTGGGATCAGGAAGGCTCCAACTGTCAAAGCTAATCACAAAACAGACTTCGCTCCATTTTTGAGAAAGTGGAAAATAGACCCTGCTTATCCGATGTGCATCTGTCAGGAGAGAGGGGGAAGGTTGTCTGTTTGACTCCTGAGAATAAACGTGTGACGTAAACATGCCATTCGAGGTGTGTTTTTCCAGGCCCGCTCTGGAGGATTAAACATAGCTGAAATTTGATAGCAGTGAAAAGGTGGCTTCAGATGTTGTAGCACATCAGAACATGTCTCCCACTTGATGGGGAAATCAAAAAGAAGATTGTAATTTACCATTCCCCATTTGGGCAGCCAACATGGGAGTTTCAAACGCTTTCCAGGTCCTCGGATTAATCTGTGTTTCCTCACATCAGTGAGCCCGACTGAAAGTGTGACAGCGGTGCTGCAGACCTCTGAGTCACATGAGATGCATTAATTAAAGCTCTTCCTCCTTTCAGTGACTGGATCAATGTCTTGTCAAACATAGAGCAACTAAATGTCTGTTATATGAGTGCTGCGTGTCTTGATGTGAACAAATATATACACATACCCTGAGTTGTGTCCAGAAGCAATAGGCAATGCGGCCTAAAATCACAATTGCAATGTATAATGCAGCCTCCTGCGATAAAGATATATATTAGGGCTGGGCGATATATCGAATATACTCGATGTATGGCGGGTTTGTCTCTGTGCAATGTAGAAAATGATTATATCGTGAGTATTCCAGTATACGTTCTCACGCAGTTGTTTTAGCTGCGGGCATTACACTACAGGCTTTTCTCACTCTTTCTTGTCTCTCCTTCTCACTGAGAGATAAAACAAGCGCACCTTGTTATATAGTACGTCACATACTGTCGCGCGTGCAACGTCATACACTCTCGCGGAGCAGAGAGGTAGCGGCATGGGTAAAGTTAGCTGTGGCGCGAGCAGAGCGGTGCGAGTGGTAATTCGAGAGAAAGAAGGTGCGAATCTGGTAACAAATTAAGGAAGAGGAATTAATTCCCAAGAAAAACAGCACGGGCTCTATCGTCTGGCGATGGTTTGGCTTCAAGCGGGAAGATGTTGAACAGACAACCGTAATATGTAAAGTATGCGGCAAAAGCGTTGCTACAGAAAATAGCAAATAGCATCATTTGATAGTCAACAACAGAAAGAGATAACGTCCGCAGTAACCTACCACATAGCGAAAGACATACACAATTAGGCGGAAAAGATCATCAGGACTCCTCTTCCTCCTATCCAGGAGATCGCAAAAAGCCGCTGCCTGACCAGGGCTCAGAAAATCTGCAGAGACTCCTCCCATTCCCACCAAGGACTGTTTTCACTGCTGGACTCTAGAAAGAGGTTCCGCAGCCTCCGAAGCAGAACCTCCAGGTTCTGTAACAGCTTCTTCCCTCAGGCCGTAAGACTCTTGAATGCATCATAATTAAATTATCCCCTCAACTCCCCCCAAAATGGATTAACTCGCTGGAATAAAAAAGACAATATAACATACATCCATAAACGTGGACGCATGTGAAAAAGTGCAATATATGTATCTGTACAGTAATCTATTTATTTATTTATATATATTTATATATATTTATTTATTTTATATATATATTTATATATTATTTATATTTATTTATATATATTTATTTATTTATATATGCACCTTATTGCTTTTTTATCCTGCACTACCATGAGCTTATGTAACGAAATTTCGTTCTTATCTGTGCTGTAAAGTTCAAATTTGAATGACAATAAAAAGGAAGTCTAAGTCTTAATATTTACAATGGATTAAAAAAAATCCATCCTCATGTCTTTCATAATGATTGTGAAGGGGAATTGCACTTTCTTTGTAGTTTTGCCTATCGTTTACTATCATTATGAGAGACAAGAACACATGTCTTTTTTTTATTACGTAGGTTTTTGAAGATGATAAAAAAAAACATGGAAGATGCAGCTAATGGGAGTCACATTGTAGCCTTCAAAGCCCTCTAAAACTACTCCCAAACTCTCCATCAACATTTTTGTACACATTGCAGGTCTATATATAATGTAGTAACAGACACATTCATAACAATATGTAAGATGTTCAATATTCACTGTATTTTGATAATTTTAAACAATGACTGACTTCCACCTCGCATTGATTTCCGTTTCCATAGCAGCGCACTTCTGACTTCCAGTAACTACTGTGTCTTCCTACTTCTGGAAACGCTTGAGCGTGTTCTAAACATGGCACACTTGGTATCAAACAACAAAAACGACTATTTTTGGACAAATGAGGATTCACAACCTTATCTTTTTGAAGCTAAATATACAGAGGATGAACTACTGCTTCTAGAAGCGATCACAAAAAAGAGGGTGAAACGTTGGAGCAGACCGAAGCCCAGAGAGTTAGGCGAAAGAGACTCGAAACTGCAAATGTGGAATTTGGAGACAAGCTATTTCGACATAAATGGCGTGATTACCCCAAATAAAACAGAAACCAAAGAGACAACTGTCCATCGAGTGAGTCACACTTTAATATTGCTCATGATACACACAGCACGCCATGCGTGTTATTACAACTACAGTTCATATGCTGTCTGGCTAGCTTAGCTGTGTACAAACAAAACATGAAATGTAGGCTAATACTTTAGAGCTACTGTCATATGATTGTTCATGTTTTTCAGTCAGTGCAGATTAGCATTCCTACGCAGTGTTGTGCAGTACAAACTCAAACGTGTTTCGTGTTGACGTAGAAGCTAGCTTTTATGGCTAATACCTTAGCATGTTAGTATACTAGAAAAAAGTTCCTCAGTGTTCGCTAGGGGTGTGAGAAAAAAATCGATTCGAATTCAAATCGCCATTCTCACATTGTACGATTCAGTATCGATTCTCATTTTTCAAAAATCGATTATTTTTTATTTTTTTTATTTTTTGTAATTTTTTTCTATTAATCAATCCAACAAAACAATACACAGCAATACCATAACAATGCAATCCAATTCCAAAACCAAACCCGACCCAGCAACACTCAGAACGGCAATAAACAGAGCAATTGAGAGACACAAACACGACACAGAACAATCCAAAAGTAGTGAACCAAAAATGAATATTATCAACAACAGTATCAATATTAGTAACAATTTCAACATAGCAGTGATTAAAAATCCCTCATTGACATTATCATTAGACATTTATAATAAAAAAATTAATAAATAAAATAAAAATGAACAATAGTGTCACTGTGGCTTACACTTGCATCACATCTCATAAGCTTGACAACACACTGTGTCCAATATTTTCACAAAGATAAAATATGTCATACTTTTGGTTCATTTAATAGTTAAAACAAATTTACATTATTGCAATCAGTTGATAAAACATTGTCCTTTACAATTATAAAAGCTTTTTACAAAAATCTACTACTCTGCTTGCATGTCAGCAGACTGGGGTAGATCCTGCTGAAATCCTATGTATTAAATGAATAGAGAATTGTTTTGAATCGGAAAAATATCGTTTTTGAATCGAGAATCGCGTTGAATCGAAAAAATCTATTTATAATCGAATCGTGACCCCAAGAATCGATATTGCATCGAATCGTGGGACACCCAAAGATTCGCAGCCCTAGTGTTCGCTCTTACAATAACAATGTCGTTACAGCTTGGTTACTATACAGGTAAAGGAACGTAAATTGAGTATTGTTGGTGGTTTCTGAATGCATTTTTAAAGTGATTTAGAGGTAGAATTGATCGCTCCCATTAGCTGCATTGCTAGCTACCTAGAACGAGGTGATTTTTACATGTTAGAAAGAAAAAAAATACTTTTTGTCTTCTTGTCTCTCATAACGATTGTGATTGATAGGCAAACTTCCAAAAAAGTGCAGTTTCCCTTTAAGATCTTTTTTGTGTTGTCGTAGAAGCTAGCTTATCTCTCACCATAGTTAGCTTTTACGGCTAGTATTGAAGCACGCCGATGTCAGAATCAGAATCAGAAATACTTTATTAATCCCCTAGGGGAAATTAACATTTTCAGCACAATCCCATTCAAGATCAGACAAACATTACAGGGAGACAGAACAGGATCGCTGACAGGTCTGCCAACTTCCGGCGCCCCTTACAAAAAGGTGAGATACAGGTAAACATTGGGGGGTTGTGGGGGTGAGGGAAAAAAATAAAATAAAAATGTTGATGTGTTACCACGACAGAAAAATGTTCCTTGATGTTCGCTCTTACAGTAACAATGTCGCTACAGTTTGGTTATTATACAGGTTACGTACGTAAATGGAGTATTGTTGATGGTTTTTGAATACATTTTTAAAGTGATTTAGTGGTAGAATTGATTGTTCCCATGAGCTGCATTGCTCACTACCTAGAACGAGACGATTTTTATGTTAGAATGCAAAGAAAAACGTGTCTTCTTGTCTCTCATAATGATTGTAAACAATAGGCAAAATTCCCAAAAAAGTGCAGTTCCCCTTTGAGTGCACATGCATACAAATGTTTTAAGTTAGATTTTTCTCTAAAATTATATTTGTTCTCTTTTGTTGAGAAGAATTGTATATTCTTGGGTGGCAGTTTATAGTTTGCTTTGTGTATAGATTTAGCTGTTTGCAAATGCACCAAATCATTGAATTTCAATATTTTGGATTTGATGAATAAAGGGTTTTTGTGTTCTCTCATTATGTATTATTCTAACTGACTTTTTTTGTAGCAGAGTTAGTGAACTAAGTGTACTTCTGAAATTACTTCCCTATATCTATACACAATATCTCAGATGTGGTAACACTAGCAAGCAGTAAAGAGTGTGCAAAACATATTTTGCTTTATTCAATATAGAAATATTTCTTGCATATTTTAATATGAGATTTCCAGTTTATTTTGTGTGCATCCTTAGTTGTTTTTCGCACTCTTTTTTGAGTGCGCTTGTTATTATTCTTATTCGTTTTTTCTCTGTGTTGGGGTCCTTCTCTGGCGAAGGCCGACCGTGAAAGATTGACAGTTTATAGCCCCACTTAAGGACTTTCAGTTTTGGTTGATTTTGGCAGCACCAATGGACCACTGCGGTAGTTTTTTGCCAGATGAAAACCATATTTCCCATGATGAGTAGCGCATATAGCGTCAAACTGACATGATGTCCGCCGTAATATTGGCACAAATATTACGTCTCTAATGGCTATGTTAAATAGCAGATACTATCAAAAAATGATTTGGGATTGCGCTACAAATATGACGCTACTTCCAAGAATGTATCAAGTCCGATGCAGCTCCGAAGCAAAGAAAGACCGTGGGTAGATTTGCTACCACGCAAATTATTGATGGCTAACATTAGCATTATCATTTTGATAATCTTTGATAAACTTTGAGCTCACGCCCGCAACTGAAAGCCGGGGCAATGTTAATCATAAATGTCCTTTTATCTGGGTAAACTCTGTTTTTCTTTTTTGTCTCCTCAGACAAAACTTTTCGTTTCTTTGGTTGTTTTGGAGCTTCGGCCATGATAGCAGTAATTGCACATAGGCATTATTTTTCTTCTTCTTTTTGTTTTCTGGCGGCACGTAGGTGTTTGCATCGACTTCCATCTTTTTAACGAATGGGGAAAGGGGGATTGACGTATGCCGTAAAGCAAGTCAGCACATTTGTAGTTTTTTGTGTGGCAGGATTCCTGACACCCTCCTCAATGTCGCTCAGTGCCAACAAAAGCGACACAGGTCTCCTCCGGCCAAGACAGAGGTTGCCATTCAACTAGCTGTATGTCGATGTTATGAAATATTTTATTAAGGTTGAAAAGTTACTTAGTGCTGCATTAAAGTAACATTACTTACTCCACTTAGTGCAATATATTTATCTGTACAGTAATTTATTTATTTATATCTGCACCTTCTTTTGTAATTGCAAACACTCTGCACCTTACTGCTCTTTTATCCTGCACTACCACGAGCTAATGCAACAAGATTTTGTCCTGTAAAGTTCAAATTTTAATGACAATAAAGGAAGTCTAAATGTAAGTCTAAATCTGTTAAGTTACAATGTGTATATAAAACAAGACGTTGATGGAGGGTTTTGAAGTTGTCTAGAGGGCTTTGAAGGCTACAACCGTGACTCTCATATCATAGGAAAAAAAAGACATGTGTTCTTGTCTCTCATGATTGTAAAAGATAAACACTATTTTTTTTAAAGTGCAGTTCCCCTTTAAAATATAGTTTAACCAGAAAAAAATAGCAAGTCACTACCTCAAACCACTGACTCGTAATGATGCTGTAAAGACGGGATATAATATTTGGCTTGCACATATTCTCAATGTATATCACAGGGATTAATATGTTACATAAATAAATGTACCCACCAAGAAGCCACAAATCATGCACAATGCCAGCTTGTAGTCTGTTCTCAACCATGTTGTTACTTAGAATGTAACAAAAATGCGTAGAACCAGGCCGCATCGCTACAATGTTGTTTCGTTGCATTTGCACATTACATACTGTATGTTCTGTACTTTTATCGAATTAAAAAGTTTCCTGTTGACATATATATTCGTCACACACTATATAGTATTTGGCCACCCATTCAAATGATGAAAATCAGGTGTCCTAATCACTTGGCACAGGTGTATAAAATCAAGCACTTAGACATGGAGACTGTTTCTACAAAAATTTGTGAAAGAATGGGCCGCTCTCAGTGATTTCCAGCGTGGAACTGTCATTGGATGCCACCTGTGCAACAAATCCAGGCGTGAAATTCCCTCGCTCCTAAATATTCCAAAGTCAACTGTCGGCTTTATTATAAGACAAGTGAAGAGTTTGGGAACAACAGCAAGTCAGCCACCAAGTGGTAGGCCACGTAAACTGACAGAGAGGGGTCAGCATAGTGCAAAAAGTTTCTGCACAGTCAGTTGCTACAGAGCTCCAAACTTCATGTGACCTTCCAATTAGCCCACGTACAGTACGCAGAGAGCTTCATGGAATGGGTTTCAATGGCCGAGCAGCTGCATCTAAGCCATACATCACCAAGTCCAATGAATCTTAGTATGTTAATAATGACTGAATTAATTAATTACATATTACAAAACTGTTGTAAACTAATTCATAGATGTTATTTTATTATACAAAAAGGTCAGTAAATGATTCTATATATTTGTAAACGCTTTGAAGTGGGAAAGGGGTAGGATTAAATAAGCTTTGCTTCTTCCTACTCCTTTTCGGGCATGATGTAAAATGAAATGATATGAAATTGTGTGATGTATTATGATGTAAGTGTGTTCATGTTCGAAATAAACTAAAGAAAGAAAGAAAGAAAGAAAGTGTTCGATGCAGTGGTGTAAAGCACGTCGCCACTGGACTCTAGAGCGGTGGAGACGCCTTCTCTGGAGTGATGAATTACACTTTTCCATCTGGCAATCTGATGGACCAGTCTAGGTTTGGAGGTTGCCAGGAGAACAGTACATTTCGGACTGCATTGTGCCGAGTGTGAAATTTGGTGTAGGAGGAATTATGGTGTGGGGTTGTTTTTCAAGAGTTGGGCTTGGCCCCTTAGTTCCAGTGAAAGGAACTTTGAATGCTCCATGATACCCAAACATTTTGGACAATTCCATGCTCCCAACCTTGTGGGAACAGTTTGGAGCGGGCCCTTTCCTCTTCCAACATGACTGTGCACCAGTGCACAAAGCAAGGTCCATAAAGACATGGATGACAGAGTCTGGTGTGGATGAACTTGACTGGCCTGCACAGAGTCCTGACCTGAACCCGCTAGAACACCTTTGGGATAAATTAAAACGAAGACAGAGCCAGGCCTTCTAGACCAACATCAGTGTGTGACCTCACCAATGCACTTTTGGAAGAATGGTGGAAAATTCCTATAAACACACTCCGCAACATTGTGGACAGCCTTCCCAGAAGAGTTGAAGCTGTAATAGCTGCAAAAGGTGGACCGACATCATATTGAACCCTATGGGTTAGGAATGGGATGGCACTTCAAGTTCATATGTGAGTCAAGGCTGGTGGCCAAATACTTTTGGCAACATAGTGTATGTTGGCAAGCATTGTGTTTGCAGTCGATAACTCTAATTACATTAGGAAAATCGTCTGTTGAAAAAAACTCTTGTTTGCCGCCACATGTGCTCTCTATTGCAGTGGCCGTGTAGAAACTATGTCAGCGTATTTAAAGTTCCTGCCACTCCCCGCAGCCTGATTTTATCCACTTTTATTAGTTAGATGGATTTAAAAATATAATCGAAGCAAGAAAATATGAAATTAAGCTGTTTACATCCATTTTCTACCGCTTGTCCCTTTTGGGGTCGTGGGGGGTGCTGGAGCCTATCTCAGCTGCATTCGTAATCAAGTTAATCGATTTAATTGATTAATTGTTGCAGCCATAGATGTAACTATTACCATATTAACAATAAACCGCAGTAAAACTCCAGACGGTTGGTATTATCTTTTCAAATTAAAATCAGTGTAAAATTGTGGTTAATAACAGCGCTTTGATAAATTCACGGGCTGGTGACACTGCTCATTTTCTGAGGAAGCAAGTGAGCTCAATAACTGCTAGCTCGCAGCTAACACCCATGATGCTGCTAATCCCAAGCTAGCTTCATTTATATAAACACACCAAGCTATTCAATTGTGCACGCTTAACCTACAGGCTGTGCTTTCATGCATACTTTAAAAAATAAATTAGAGATCGACTGATATGTTTTTAGGGCCGATGCCGATTATTAGTAGTGAAGGAGGCCAATAACCGATATTTGGAGCCGATATTCATTTGCAGTAAAAGTCATTTAAACATGAATATTATATTAAAACAGCTAGAAAAGGCTTTAAGTAGTTTTTTTTAACATTATTTTTAGGAAACGTCGGACCAGTAGCGACATAATGTTTAATGCTGCACTAATGTTGTGGTTAATTTCGCACCAAACAACATCAGGGGATTTCACAAACATATTTATTACGTGTGTCTAAGAGGAGCATCAACATTGACATTTCAAAATATGAGAAATCTCTTAAGAAAATTGGTTTATTGTGGGATAACTCACCATTTAATCAGTTTTATAGCAGTTTATGGATTAATTACATTGTAAGATTTCGTTGTGAGCAACCATGAAATATTGGTTGGTTGGTTGGTTGAAGTTTCATTATGATACATCATGTATTATCATTTCCCTTTACAACATGTCCAAGAAGGAGTAGGAATTAGCAAACCTTATTTAATCCTACCCCTTTTACATTTCGTAGCAATTACTAAAGCATATGTTTACTTTCTGTTCTCAATTAGTAACATAATTCACATCAATGATTTCTCAATATGGTATGACTGATATGAAATACATGATTTTCAATTACAGCAAATATTTAAAAACAAACAATTCTGGGCTCCTTCATGCAGCTGATGGTGAAACGTGTTTCAAGTTGACTGACATTATTCCTTCCTCGATGTTGCAGAAAGCTGCTCTTTTTAACGTATTATATAAGTCACTTATTTGTCAATTTACACAAAGATATGTTTTATGTCATTTTCATGACCCTGCATCTCTGTCGCGTTGTTATTCAATTAAATCACGGAAAATAAAAACTTGCCGCGCTCCTTTAATGAGCCCACACTGCGACTCGCCGCAGCAGCCAAAATGGGAGGAAGACTCCAAGAAGGAATGACAAAAACTGAAAATCCCAGGGGAAAAAAAAATTGAAGTTTTGACAAGTTCATGTAAGCAGAGGAGACATGCTGTCCAGAGCAGTGGTTTTTACTATCTACTTCACTAATTATTATATTTTTTATACGAAATACTGGTATTTTCTGGGTATATATTGTATCTGCTGATGTAGTTCTGTTGTAGTTGTCAAAAAACAGTGAGCAGATAACCATGAAAAGAGGCCAATACTTATAATCGTCGAAATGCCAAATATAAGTGGCGAAAATTGGTGGAGCCCTAAAATAAACAAAGTTTGTTCACGGAAAAATTTCAGTGCGTGAAAAAGCATTTTTTGACAAAATGTTTTAGTACGACTTTGGTAAGATATGAAACCGCACCGCTTGATGGCTTCTCGGCAAATTAAACGTGTGTATTATCATGGTGTGTGTATAAGGTAAGACATATTATCTGGCGTTTTGTTTCGCAATATTATGCGAAAGGAACTTTTCTTACCTTCTGGTACCTGCTGATCTGTATTTGGGATCTGCATCAGTCCTGAAAATGTACGCGTGTCCGCCTTTGTAGTCCGTGCCAACGCCGGAGTCGAAAAGCTTCTTCCTTTTCTCTATTTTCTTGTTATGGGACCTTCATCCTCCGCTGTTGCCATTTCTAATATAAAGTAGTGTAAAGTTCTTACTTATATCTGTCAGTAAACTCGCCATGAAAGCGCTAAAACATACCGGTATAGTGAGTTTACATTATTCACCCAAGGAACTTTAGTTATTAGAGAGTTCCGGTCGGACAGTTTTTCACGGAACACATTTCCGGCGTTGTTATTGCACTCGTGAGCCACGGATGAGGAGATGCTGCTCCGTTATTGATTTAAGTAAAGTCTGAATGTCATTAAAACAGTTAGCTCCATCTTTTGACACTTCTTCAACACCCCATCTTGCACGCTACACCGCTACAACAAAGATGACGGAGAAAAGAGGCTGCCGAAGGTGAGCCACGTAAATAAGACAGGCCACAAAACGACGCATCCTGAAGCGACTGTCAGAAAGCGGCTTGAAAATGGTCCGTAAATCATAATCTATGCAACATTTTGACCAAAGAACCACCATTACATGTTATGTAGACCACAAGGAAGTGTTTTCAATTCAGAAAGAAAAAAAAATTATATGACCTCTTGAATGCGCCCTATAATCCGGTGCGCCTTTTGGATGAAAATAGACCTGACTAGACGCGCTCATCGGCAGTGCACCTTATAATCCGGTGCGCCCTATGGTCCAGAAAATACGGTAATTGAAGCAGACCAGCGCCTCTGCTAGTTGCAACCCAGTAGTGCACACAATTTTAACACAATCAACCACATTCTTAAGGATCAATTAACAGATTAATCTATTAATATACCCATTCGCAATTTTGCCTGCAGATGAAACCTCTTCTACGTGATCTCTTTGGGAAAGTGACTACACAAAAAAGCTGAGGCGTCACAATGGCAGCAGAAGAGCTTTGAGGTTTGCCTCACTCTGCCACCCTTATTTCTATTAGAGCACACAATATCCCAGTGTGAAGGCCTATTAGTCATGTCTTAAAATCCCCGGCACCACTCTGAAGCGGGAAGTAGGTTCAGGTGACTGCCCTCGTTCTGAAACCTTGCTGTCAGTCGGCAATCTGAATGCCAGCCGGAGATTTTGCAGCTTCGGAAAACATGGCTATTGCTCA